>NW_027287096.1:3480109-3752683 GCF_022747635.1 Hetaerina americana | reverse complement strand
ATTCATGTTTTTTTAAATTCATTTAGGAGGCATATCCAGGTGTCTCATTCTCTTTCCACTGCCCAGCACATGAGTATCTTTCTTCTCAAATGCAGACACCGATTAAATTCATCCATCTCCTCACGTTCAGCCAATCCACAAACAACTTCTCTCCACATAGTTCGCCCTTGACACAACAAGTCTTGCGTGGAGGGATTTATTTAAAAAAAAGGGAGACGGGAGGGTGGGAGAAATGTACTCTTTGAATTAAAAAAAACGTAAGAGTCATCATCACTTGTTCTCTGGGGAGGGTCGCTGAAGCAGTGTCGACTCCGCATCCATCCACTGCACGCGAGCGAATCGCACGTCATTTGCGTCCGACCGACCTCGGAAGTGTTCCATCGGAGGAAGGGGGAAAGGGAGAGGCGTGTCTGCGTGTCTGGACGGTTAAGTTTTCATCATTTCTTTCCCTTTAAAGACTGTTGAGGAAGGAGGAGACAAGGTGGAGGAAGAGGTGATCGAGGTTTTAGAACAGGTTACGTAAGTAAACACGCTACGTCTGCCAAAATAAAGCTCTCTCAATGTTGATTAGTGACTGAGGTGTCAGGCTGTGTCTGTGTGCACTGCAGAATGATTGTGTTGCAATTTTTCAAGAAAGCGGACATCCTGGGAATGAAAAGCCTCAAGCGCGTGGTGCACGAAGTTTGTTTCTCCCGAAATTATGTACAACATGACAATCACCCTGGCCCAATAGGAGACGACGCTCCATATCTACCTTGGAGACATTCTAGTGCGGCGGAGATATACCAATACATCAACAAACGAGAGACCGTGAATTGGTGGGGGAAGAGGGAAAATCTCATCTCCAATAGGTCGACAGTGCGAGGACCACGGCTAATTCCAGAGGGTTCCATTCGGCAATGCACGCAGCACTAACTATCCCGTCTCTCGTTTTTCATTTCGGAGCTGACGGCCGGGCAGGGAAAAGGGTAACGAGTTCCTTTGGAGGAGTGAGAAATGAAGGAAAGAGGGGGGGGGGCATTAGCGGAGACGGGAAGTCAAATCGGGACGTTTTTGATTCCCGATCGGGTGAATGGCTCGAAATTCGGAAGAGGGAAAGGGGATAGGATGGAGTTTTGACTGACAATACGAGCCAATGGATCGTGTGGGTGGGATACGGTGTTATTTTTCCCTTATTTTTCGCTGGAAGGATTGGGGGAGGGAGGCGCTCGGTGAAGGAAGACTCGGGGAGTGGGAGGAGTAGGGAGGACGAGACATGGCGGGGAGGGAGGGAGAGAGAGATCGGCAGGTGTTTGTACGTGTGGAGGTGGAAGACTCAGGGAGAGGGGGTGGTGGGTGCGGAGGGGGAAAGAGACATGAGGGTGCTGGAAGGGAGAGGCGGGGGAGAGGGAGAAGTGAGGGTGGGGTGCGTGGAGAGGGAAGGGGGCGTACGGTGAGGGGGGTCGTGAGGAGGGAGAGGGCGCCACTGAGAGGTAGGTCGCGGCTCCCTCGCTTCTTCCACCCCCTCCCCCCCTTTCCTCCCTCTTTTGCCGAGGAAATTTTTCCCTCCCATTCCGCCATCCTCTCCCGCGCGGTTTTTTATTTCCACGCGTGCAATTTTTCCCCTCCCGGTCCCAATGCAACCTCCCGACACGGCAGGGTGGACACTTTGCAACAGACACATTTATTCTATTAATAAAACATCTTTCAACGCACGCATCCCACACCTCCACTTAAACATCCCGCCATGCGAATATCTGGACTTCGGAAAAAAGTTCCCGTTAGAAAGGAAGTAAGAAAACTAAACCCACTTCCCCAGGCACCGTATAATAATAACCCCGAAACTCCTTCCCTCTCTAGGTTATCGACTGGAAGGCCAAATTATCGATCTGACGTCATAAGTAGGCAGTGCCACGTCCAGGTATGCGTTCCCACTTTGATTCACATCCATGCACGATGGAAAACAAAGGAAATTGTCCGGATGCTGTAAAGTCAAGCGAGCGTTTTAACGCGAACGGATTAAGACGCATGAAAAGATTCCGAGGTGCGAGAGCCCTTCTGTGTAGGCAATAGAGATGTTTGGGTATAAGAAATGGAAGAGTGGGTTAAAATGACTTTTCACAGGATGGAGGAAGCTTTTTGTGTCCCGTGTTGTGTGTTTGTCTCGGCGGGGACCACGAAGGGCAACGATGGCTGGCAGGGTTCGTGCATCCCGCTTCTCCCGCTCCCTCTTCTCCGCCGAGAGGTTTCTGGGATGGCGGACCCTAGGGTATTTGAAAATTCTCTCTCCCACTCTGACAACGACGGTCCCCTTCCTCCCCGTCTGAACACGCGGGACGTCTACGGATATGATGGATGGTCGTCCCCGCTCCCGCCTCCGCTGCCGCTCCCCCCACCTCCCCCGCCGCCACTCCGTCTGCTCGGTGAGACGCCATGTGATTCTTCAGGCTGAAATTGTAGTTGAAGCGACGGTCGCATAGGTGACAACGGAATTTGGGTTCGACCCCGCACTGATATCTCAGGTGCCTCTGCAGTGACGTCTTGTGGCGGTAGAGGTTTCTGCAGATGGGACACCGGAACTGTCCCCTGAGAGATTCCTCTTGGCCGGGGAATGGGATAAGAGCGGACTCGGCGGCCAGCCGCATTGGCCTGAGATCCGAGAGATGGCGGGGCGGTTGCTCCAGCAGCCCCGGCATGGCGGCGGGTAGCGAAGACGCCGGCAGCTCCTGCTTCCAGGGCCCGATCACGCCGGGGTAGGCGTCGGCTGCGGAAAAGAAACAATAAGAAGAGAATGGGGCAGGCGAACGAGGGGCCGGGGGGATTAAAAAAGAGGGTGTTAGAAAAAAAAGGCTGAGAGAGCGAGAGAGAGGCGGTGATTGAGAGAAAAGCTTTCTTTTTAAATAGAGACGTAGAAAGGGGCAGAATAAATTTTTAAAGAGAGAGAGATAAAAATAAACGAAATTATAAGTATATATATATATATATTATTATAAATATATGTAGAAGAAAAAACATGGCAGCGCCGCGAGGACGGGCGAGGGAAAAATATGGGGGAATAGGACACAGATCCAACCACACGCACACATATTCAGTGGGGTATAAAAGGTAGGCGGGTGAAGGAGTGTCTGAAAGGGAGGGGGGGAGTGGGGAAGGACTACTTCTTCGGGGTTTGCCTTGGGAAGGACGGACGGCATCGCGAACCAGAGAGAACGTATAAATGGAGGAAGGTAGGGTTAGGACTGGAGAGTGGGGCAGGTGGGTTCGAGGGTATGGCAGGGAGACGGGAGGAGGAGGGGGGCGGTGTGGGACGTGTGTGGAAGCGTCGAAAGAACGGGGAGGGATTCAGAGGACGACGGGATGGGGATGAGGGAGGGTTTGAAAGAGATAGGGGAGGAGAGGATGCAAAAGGGGAGAGAGGTGAGGGTTTAAGGATGGAAGGGAGCAAAGAAGTGTTGGTAGTCTTTGGCGAAGGGAGGGAAAGGAAGGTAATGGAAAGATTGGTTGGCAGTAAGGCGGCGACGGTGTAGCAAAAGCAAATTGCCCGTGCGAAGAGTAAGAGGAAGAAAGAGAGGAAAAAAAAGAAAAGCTCAAAGCAACTACCACACATGGTATATATTCTTAGGGCACAAAGAAAAATAAAACAAAAGGTAAAGAAAGAATAGGTACACATAACTTTTACCCCTTTTTCTTTAAATAACAATCATTACAACACCTCTTTTCCCACTTTTTTCTCTTCCCTCTCTACTAGGTGGGCACTGCTGCCGCGCTCTTAAAATGATGTGGCGATAAAATTGTGGGAGGAAGGAGAGAGATAGGTAGAGAGAGAGAAAGGTTTGTATGGAGGGAATGGAATAAACGATGACACTAAATGAAAGAGGAGGATATGAAAAAAAGAGGTAGCCGGGAATGAAAAGGTAGTTTCGGGAAGGTTTTCTTGAGAGCGCGGAAGGAAGGAGAAATGGTTGGAAAGGATGGTTTTTCTAGAGACGTGGGAGGGAGGGTTTCTTCGTCGTGGAAGAGGGAAAGGGGGAGGATGTTGGCGGAATGGAGGGAAGAGTGGTGGGGGAGAGAGGGAGAGAATAGACGAGGGGAAGGAAAAGCGTCCGGAGCGAGGTGGAAGATAAGTAGGATGAACGGGGTGGACCGAGAGAGGAGGGGCGACTTGGTGGTGGAGAGGGAGGAAGCCAGACGGAAGAGGGCGGGTGGGAGGGAGAGAGACGAGGTTGGGGAAGGGAAGGGTGAGAGGAGGAAGGAAAGAGAGAGGGAGGGAGATAAGGATAGAAGAGGAAGTAGATTGGATGGCTAAAACGGCGAGAGGGTAGGGAGGGGACGCCTAGAATGGGGGAGAGTGGGGAGGGTATGGGGAAGGGCGGGTTAGGGGGGTGAGGGGAGGAAGGAAGAGGAAATTGAGGCTGAGGATGTGGAGAGGAGGAAAAATGAGAAGAAAGATGACGTGCGAGAGGGGGCTGGAGGCGAAGTTGGGAGGGGGTTAGTCGTGTGGCCGCGTGGAGGGGGGAGGGAAGGCGAAGAAGCGGCAGTTGGCTCGCTTGTGACGGTGGATGGGGAAGAGAGAGGGGAGTGGGGTGGCTGGTCAGAAAGAGGGAAGGAGGGAGGGAGAGGGAATGTGAAAGGAGATTTAGGGATGGCGGGAGAGGATGGGGAAGGAAGGGGGAGGAGGACGGATGTGGTGTGGGGAGGAGGTTTGAGGATATGAAAGCGGAGTTTGCGGGGAGGAACGACGGGGTGGGAGGTGGAGGGGGAGGATGGGGAAAAGCGGGAAAAGGAGGAGGGAATGAGGGAGGAAAAGATGGGGAGAGATAGAGAGAGGAGTTTGAAGCGGAGGGAAAAGTGAGGGGATGCGCGGAGGGATGCCACCGGGGGGGGGGGGACGGAAAGGAAGCTTTTGCGCAAGTGGAGCACAGAGGGTGGGGGAGGGGGAGAGAGGAATAAGATGAGACGACGACCGAAAGGACGAAGCGGAGAAAACGATGGATGGCGCGGCATGGGGAGGGAGATAAGAAAACAGCAAAATGACGGGGGATGAAGAGACGTGGTGGGTAGGGAGAGATGGATCGGGAGGGGGCGGGATAATTACGAAGCTAGATTGAGAAGGAAGAGACGGGGGCACTTTGGAAAAGGGAATAAATTAGATGGCAGAGTAAGGAAAATTATTATTATTCAGTAATCTACCGGTTAAGGTAGGTTTTGCATGAGTAAGGAAAAGAAATATATATACATACACACACACGTTAACATGTACACACACGTAGGTGGAAGGATTGGGATTCTGGGGAGGAAGGAAAAAAAACATCAGAGCAAATATTATTCGTACGGTGGAGAGTTACGAGGAGAGGAGGTTATAGCATTTAAAAGAAGGATTGCGGGGGTGGGGGACGCAAATGAAAGGGGACGAGGGGAGGAGGGGGAGATAGGTGTGGCAGCCAGAGAGGTGTGTGTGCATGCGTGCGCGTGTGCTAAGAGCGGTGCGTAGACACAATAAAAGGGAAGACGGAATGGACGGCGCATGAAGGGAGTAAGGGGTGTATAAACGAAGTGCAATAAAGATGGGGGACGATGTAGGGTAAACGGGGAGGGAGAAAATATTAAAAGCACAGTCGAGTTTCCATTCCACGAGGATCTTTTATTTTTTTTATTAAGATCAGGTAATGAGGAAAGAGAGAGAGATGAAAGAGCCAGGTGATTATGCATAAATGATAAAAACCGTCGGGGACGATTCGAGAATCGAGGATTTAAAAAATTAAATAAATAAATAAACGAAGCGACAAGAATATTAAACCTAGAAAAGAAATGCAACAATCGTGCTCTGGATTCGTTACGGTATTTCGACCGGGTTATTGGGGGGGGGGGAGAGAGAGAGAGAGAAAGAAAACGGTGCTATCAAAATGACAGCTAGAGAGAACGAACGGTTGGGATTGGAATTTTGGGAGAAACTTGAAGCATGAGACACTTAGATTGCACACGCAAGTGAGAAGGTACGTGTGCACAAGGGGAGAGGAAACTTTTTATCTCCACCGTCCACAGGTTATCACAAGTTAAGAACAAGATACGGAACTCCAAAGTTCGTTCCGACTGCATTTTCGCGATAACGAAAATCCACGGCCGTGGATGACCGACGAAAAGAAACGCGGACGTGAGCGCCCCGCGAAGGTGGCGAGATCGAAGAACAGAAAATAAAACCTTGATAGGGAGAAAAGGAGGGTCGGGATACGAGAGGGAATGATTGGGGAGGGAAGGGTGGAGGTTGTGGGTGGGGAGTGAGAGCGTAGTAATGGGGAGGGGGAAACAGTAATTCAGACGGGTACGAAAATAATGAGCGTAATACGATTTACAACGGAGGGGGGGAAATGGAACATCTCGCGAGTTGAGGCACACGAGATGGCTCGGGGAGAGGTGGGGGCGTGTGTGAGTGAGTGTTTGGATGGAGGAGAAGAGGGGGAGGGAAGGAAGGGGTTGAGAGAAAACGGTTCTGGGAAGAGACGGGGACTGCGGAGGTGGAATGTCGAAAGAAAGGAGGTCTTGAGAAACGGGAATATCCGAAAGGAAGAGAGCGATGGAGGGAGAGAAAGGCACACCGAAGAGTAGTGGGGATAGACAGAGAGAGGGGGGTATGCGGGGAGCGGAGGGGTTGGTTGAGCGGGCGAGGAATGTGAAAGGTTTTTCCATGCGGAGGACGGACAGCGGGGAGATGACGTCAAAGGGAGAGGAAGATGAGTGAGGGAGGGAGGAGGAATAAAAAGAAGAATGGGTTGCACGATTTTAGGAAGACAAAGGGGGTGTGTGGCGAGAAGAAGGGTGGGGGAATGTGGACAGGGTTAAAAGACGTGGGAGAGGCGATAATTAGCGGCGGTTGACGATCGCGACCCCGAATTTCCCTGATTCTCGCGGGAAACCGAGTCATGACTTCCCAATCTAAGGGAATAGAAGCACCGAGGACCCCTTTACCTTTGGACTTAGGTCACCTCTTCAAGTGTGGTCCCAATCCCGAATTCCGTCCCCGGCATTAATTTTGTTTCCCACAAGGCAACAAAAATTGCCAGAAATTCGCGACGAGTCCGCGATCAACTTAGAAAACGTCAAACGGTCGGGCGACACACGGAGAAGTATCAAGTCATTAACATGTGTACCTGTGCAATTTCTAATGGTCTGAGCGAATGATCTCCCCCACAATTTTTTTCTCTAATATTTCCTCGCACGAAATGCATGAACACCTGTTTTATACCAAGTAGATGATAGTTCACGCAGGGAATAATCTACGCTTGGCCCTCATTAGGTCGTGCTATTTCTCCCTGCTATATCGACTTTCCCCATGCTTTATGAAACCAAGTCGAACAATTCCGTTTAGATTTCCTCTGTCGTTAATTCTAAATAGCCGCATCAACATTCGAAGTAAATGTTGGAGTTAGCATTACATTGGTAATATGAACTTCTAAGTAATTATGTTGGTATCCTATTTGAGGATAACGTTTTGTTCAAAGATGAAATAAGGTTCTAAAGTTGGCAATAATTAACTATAACATGAATGGTGTTGTTAGTGACATAAATTTCACATTAAGGCTAAATTGTCTTTTTCGTGGGCTAAAAATGAGCGCGGTGGATACAGTGCCCAGGAGTTCGGGGCTTCCTTAGATCCTTCCAGGGAATTTCTTTTAGGGTATTTTCTGCTGCACTGCAGTCAACTTATTTTCAGGAGTACCGTAGACTCCGAAAATTTATTCCTAAACTCTCCGCAGTTGCCCTTGAAAGTTGAGCTGGTCGAACGGAAGGTTTTAGAGTTATGTGGCATAAGAACCGCGCAAGTCAGCATAACAAAATGATATGACATCAACCGTGAGCCAAGGAACGTTTATTCTATAAAATAAATTAGAATAGCAAAAAAACAAATTATATAGACATTCATTCCATTTCACCAAGGTTACAATTACATTATAAGTGACTCTGGGTTATGTATTCGTATTAACAGTTCGGAAAATACGCCTAAAAATCCCATTGCCACCCAAAGTTCACAAACCGGGAGCATAATATGATCTTTGGCGTGTCTCCCGAGTCTTTGGGCAACATAAATATTCGAGGTTTGAGAAAGGGAAGGGGAAATAGAGAAGGGATCAGAGTCAACTCCAAGAGAGGTAGGGTGAAACGTATATGTGCCATAAAAATGCCAGGGGGGTTGGGGAGGGCCGAAAGAAGAACATGCAGTAGCGTACAGAGAGGAGCGGGGAAAAGTGAAGTGGCGGTGCTAATTGGACTCCCCTGATCATTTAGTGTAACCCAATCCAATGACACCCGGCCATTGCCTTCATCCAAAAAGCAGAGCCGACGAGAAACTATGCAGCTGGAAACCATAGTGCTGGTCAGTCGGTAGGGCTGTGCGACAAGTCGACAAATCGATTTCGTGGTCATCTGACACCTTCCACGTCCACCGATGCGACACCTTCGAAGTGCCGATGTCCTTCATCATGTCGATGGCGAGATATCGACATATCTTCGACATTCGTTTGATATCGAGGTCCAACATTTAAAATTTCAACATCGCACAGGCCTACCAGTTGGACCGACTGGAGAATAAGCTGGGGGGAGGGGATAAAGAGAGTTGGGAAAGGGGTTGTGCTTCACGTGCAGGCTTCGGGGTGCAAAGGAATAATATTTTTCCGCGAAGAGGCGATAATCCTAAGGAAGTCTCACCCCACTTCTTTTCGGCCGTGGAATATCGCATCTTTTGTGGAATTTCGACGAGGGCTGAGAAGCGGTGGGAGTGTGGCGAAAATCCACGGGTATAACTCAAGCGAAACTACAAACCGGCAAGTTCGCGAGCAGACCGGCAGAATCGTTTAAGTTACAATCCCTCCCTCCTTTAATCTCCACTCATCTTTCTCCCTAAATCCCATCTTGCAATACTTGGCGGTGCAAAAAAAAAATCAAGACGGAAATTCGGATCTTTGGGTTCGTTTCCTGGCCGAAGAATTCTGAGGAGATTCCTATGGCGTTGTCGTTGCGCTGCAAGGAACTTTCTACCCCTGGTAATGGCAAGGAAAGGACAGTGAGAAATCGACTTGTAACGTCGTAACACATGCAAGATAACGACGTAACGCGTAAAGTCTTTCTCGTCAGTCGTTGGGTTTCTGATAGGTCCCAGGTCTGTCCCTTGGTGCAATCTCACTTAACGACAAAGTGAACAAAAGACCCCCCTAAATATAACATCACACTCAAGTTAATTAAGTATGCTAGTCACATTATTAAGGTGAAAAGGATCTGGGTTCCTAACCCATCTTCCTCCACTTAAAACTCTGTAAATCAACACTTAAAAATGAGGAATAAGGAATCGAAAAACATTACATGCAAGAAAGCAGACAGTGGTTTATTATTACTACTTGTCACTTGTACTATTATCACTTGGCTTCATAAAACGGGTGGTGGGGAAATGTAATGAAAAAGTTAAAGAGAGGTGTTATTTTGCTCTAGTTAGACCCCATTTGGAATATGCCGCAAGTATTTGGGATCCGTGGGAGAAAATTTGGCAAAAAGAATTAGATAAAGTCCAGAGAAAATCCGCTAGATTCGTTAAAAATTGTTATGATAAGAACACAAGTGTGACAGGTCTCTTAGGGGATTTAGGCTGGGAACCACTTGAAGTGCGGAGAGAACAAGCGAGGCTTAGACTTTTAGAAAGGTTCAGAACAAACGAGTTTAAATATGACACTGAAGGAATTATAATGGCCCCACACTACTTAGGTAGATCAGACCACAAAGATAAACTAAGGGAGATAGATTCCAAGACAGATAGGTACAAATACTCATTCTTTCCCCGAACAATCAGTAATCATAATAGCAGGAAACCGAAGTCACTTTAGAAATATTAGAAACGTTGAATTTACAAGTCTGAACAAAATTAAACACTATAGAGATGTTAGGTATACTTTCAGGTGCATGTGTATGTTAGTTGGTAGTTTTAGTGTTTGCATGTGTGTGGGGTGTAAGTGTTCATGCATGAATGTATGCCATGTTTTTTTTTATATATATGATTTTGTCGTTATTTGCATGCGGTTTTTTTTTCTTTTTCTTTTCTAAATTATGGGTGGTGTCCTAGCACCCCCCGCCACACGCCCTTGCGGCGGCTTGCGGGGTATTAAGTAGATGTAGATGTACTAAAGGGATAGAGAGATACTTTAGGAGTCTGTGGGCTTCAATAATGTACCATGGGCTTCCTATACTCAGATATATGCTCCTTAACTAAAGGCATTTCATTAGTAATGCTATAGCGGAAGTAAAATCATTCCGTATCAGATTATCATATCACATAGAAACCTTTTAAAACTTTCTTCTAAGACTCCTGTCACATTGAATTGCTGTTCTGCAAACTTCTTAACCTCGTCCAAGAGAAACCTTTGCGAGGACGTCTAAACGGAAAGAATTTCATCCGTTTTTGTAGCGAAGGAATATATTTTCTCTGGTTATACCTCATTGGTCAAAGAAGGTGAAACTGCAAGTGTTTGCCCGCAGCCTTTGCAACACTTTCAAATTCTTTCCATGAGGTCTAGGACCTTTCTCTGCTTGTTATCGAGGAATGTAAAGGCTATGTAGGCGATAGGACCTACCAACACACTCCGGATGCAGTGGCATTCATGCATATTTGAACATCATTCAAATGCAATGATAGATAGACGATGACAAAATTTTCATATTGGAAAATATTTAATCCTTACTTAAGCAGTACTTTTAACAAGCACAATATAGAAGAACCATATACATTCTTGATTGAAAAATGGTATATACAGACCCAAGACCGTAAAATCCCGAAGAATACGTATATTTCCATAAATTAAAGTTTTCAAAAAACAATTTAGAAGTTAAGGTAAACTAACTTATAGTTCTACTCAACACGAAACTCTTAAATTTATCATAACTTGACCATAACTTTGGCTCAATAATGGTGAACATCCTCCGAGATCCAGTGTTTATGAGGAGGAAATTCACTAAAAGACTTAGCTAATTTCTGTGAGGGGTTATAAGTTTAATGACTTATTTATTCATACCAAAAGTAGGGGACTAAAAAAAACACCAGTTATAGGATTCGAGCCAAGCTAAAATTTGCCTACTGTGATGGCAATGAACGAAGTCCTTCACTTGGAGGACGATATTGGATTGAAACCACTAAAAATACATAATACGTCATATGATGGCTTCCGAAAATCAGATTAGAACCAGGCAGAATAATGAAAAATTGTACGTAAATATGCATATTAGTTTTCACACAATCAAGTTTACCAATCATCTTCAAAAGGTCATATTATTTTTTTCCGACGAAGGACATAGGAGAATTAGTTGCAGGAGTCAGATCTAACTTAACTGGACGGCGCTCAAACTACCTTTGTTTAGCGGAGGATTGATTTTGATTCTCGATTCTAAATATGTATAATATTAAATTTGATTATATTCGAAACATGGGTCGCGGTAACCCAGGGAGTAGAGTGTGGACTACTGACCGGAGGGTCCCGGGTTCAATTCACGGGCAAGTCTCTGGGCACCTTCAGCTCCACCGTGCTCCACTATGTGATTTTCCGGGTACCAGATCTTCCTGGGGAACCATAATCGGCACAGGGAAAGGAACTGGCCTCCCCTACCCTGATGTGTGAATTTCACACGCTGTCGGACTTGGTACTGGGCGAACTCTACCATCACCTACCAAACCGACCTCCAGGTTGATTACTGTGTCTATGGTTTTTATATTCGAAACATGTATGATACAATTAAATAATTCCATTCGAAGTCATAATTATTGGTCACACCGTACAAAGGAAGGAAATATCGAAAATAAGCGTGCGGCCGATGAATTAAACATTTTCTTCGCAAACGTTAAGGAATAAGAACTGAAAACGACCGTGCTTAGGGAAAAATATATCATTTCTGCAATTCTAAGTAGCCTACTAAGTTTTCATTGTTATATAGTAACCTTATTTTATTGCACTTCTTGTCAATATCAGCTCATCTCGCATACGTAGAGAAGTATTTTGGACTAGGATACCGTAGGGCAGGTAGTTGTACCTGACATATATCCATTATTTGATATATTTTGCACGTTTATTTAGAACTAACATTGAATCAAAACGTAATTTTGATTCTTCATGCCTCGAATGAAATCAACCCCTGCCATTCTCCCTAGTGATTAATGGTCGGATACCGTGCCGATTTAAATGACGTCATTCTCTCATCTACCTTCTTAAACCACACCCAAACCCCTCTTCAGCAAGGCGCTACATCTCACAGTGCCTACAGCAAGTACGCACTTCAACAAACTCCTCATTAGCTCCCTCTCTCCAAATTCCGTCAATATTTTTTTAATTGCACTACCCCATGCAAAAAACCACACCCTTTTATCCTCCAAAACGATACTTCTCCCTCATCTCGCCAGAGTTGCCGAAAAAAACTTAAAGAGGAGCAAAAAGTAATTTGCTCATAGGCCATGCGTCACACTCGAATGCGGGAGGAGGATAGGGAAGGGGCACAACCAATTTTGACATAGGGGGACTGAGTGGGACCAACGGGAAGGCAAGACAATAAAATAGAAAATGAAGAGTAAAAATGCCATATCTTCCACTTCCTTTCTCAGGATCTCAAGTTTGCTGTTGAAAATAAAATTCGTTCAGATCTCTTCACCAGGTATTTTAGAAATAAAAAAGATTCATACCTTTCCAATAATTTCCAACATTTAACCTTGTTTATAAAGAAATTTCCAGTAAATTTTTCCTCACCAGCTTCACCCCTTGCCACCAATGGCCCATTTTTACATTATGCATAAAACATAACGTAATATTATTCAAACTACGTACACAATTTTTTGATAAGTTCATTTCCGCTTCAGTCAGCTCGAACGCGTGTGAAGAAGAGGGCTGATGTCAATTATTGGATAGCTGAATTCCTTTGAATCAGGGTTATTCCAAAGCAAAAGTTCAATTTTGATGGGTGAGAAATTCAGCGGGGACAACTTGTTCGAGCGAACTAATTTGTCGTTACAATGATTCAAACAAAAGGACGACCAGCAACACCCGCGGGAGTAGTTTCGCGGCATACTTAAATTAAGCAAGTGGGTTTGTAATATGTCGTTTTCCGAACGCAAAAATTTAGAAAACTGACACTTAGGAACGGTCACACAAACAGTAGCATACATTCTTCGATGGAGTCGGTCTTTCAAATAACATAAAAGATTTTCGAATTTCACAGGTAGCAATCTTTCCCCCTCCCTCCCAAAAATAATAATAATCCCTTAAGCGGGGAGGCATCACAGACGCCACCAAACGTTTCGGCCCATCGCCACCATCTGTGCCGCGGTACACCGATTAACCTTCCAATGAATGATGTTGCAATGACAGCAATAAAGAATCGAGGAGGAAGGGGGGGGGGAGATTCAAAGACGTGGCGCCCTAACCACCTCTTACTCTCCTCTCCCACAACTACGGTCAATCGGTAGATAGCGCACGACCTCTCCCTCCCCGTACTCAGGCCTCATTTCACCTCCATCTGCCTAACCCCCTCGACGGGGGAAGGGGAAATAAGAAGAAGAATCACCCTTCCCGCCTGCCCTCCTTTCTCTCCGTCCATCATCCTCTGCAACGCCTTCCCACGTTCACACACACGCACTCTCTCTCTCGCTCACTTTTTCCTTACATCCACCCCAAGCAGCGATCCCTCCTTCCCAACGTCTCTTGGATACAAATTACCCCCCTCTCCTTCCCCCCCCCCCTACGGACACGTTCACGCACGCCCAAGGGCGACATCCTCCAACCCCCCATCCCTCGCCACCGGCGTTCAAGAGTTCTCGCGTCGTCACCGACGCGTGCGTGCGTAATCATTGAAGGCGCCACTATATCATTAAACGAACGTGAACGCACTCTTTCGGTCGTGACATGTTTTTTCATTCTGGTGATCGTATATCCTTCAGATTATGAACTACTGGGATGAAGGTATTTTTGCCTCGTATGCCGTTTTCGACGAAGTTTTTTTTTAAAGTGGGGGACCTTGCCCACGCCCGGTTCGTTCATCTAACAGGTGTTTGTTTATGCGCGCGAATGAGCCGGAAGAGCTGGCCATTGCGATAATCCACGCCGCCTTACCGTAACGTTTTCAGAGTGGTGTCTCCGTATTCCCTCAATCTCCTTCACTTCCATGAATACATGTTCTATTTCATTTCCCGTTTTCATTCTTTCATCTTTTTACACAGCCAATTTTTTTCCCTTGTGCCTGAAATTTCTCTGATTCATCGAGGTTGTTTTTCCGTCACCCTATAAGTTTCCCGCGGTAGTTCATTGTTTGGTAATCTGTGTGCACTCTTCTCCCGTATTCTAACATCTCCACCTCTTTGCGTTCTCTTCTTTCTTCCTAATAACGTTTCCTGTTATCCAGGCCTTTCTTTTCATATACTACCTTGATCAAAATGTTCCCGGAATAACCACCGTGTGGCGCTCCCATCGTTCCGATTTGAGTTCTGTTTTTTTTTGTTAAATTGGTACATCTGTTGTTGATATTCCCTTTAAATCTTAGTGTCATAACTTGACATTTTCAAAAGTTACGTAGCCAAGAGTACATCTATCTCTGTGTGTGTTGGCGATTTTTTACAATTTCAGAAATGGATTTAAATTTGCAACAACGAACTTGTATTAAATTTTGCGTAAAAAACGGATTTAGTGGCGCACGGACGTTGGAAATGTTGGAAAAGTGTTTCGGCAACGATTCTCTAAAAAAAACGGTCGTTTACCAGTGGCACGAGCGGTTCAGAAGTGGTCGTGAGTCAATCGAAGATGATGAACGCAGTGGCAGACCATCGACATCGAAAGTCGGTGAAAAAATTGATAAAGTAAAAGAAATGTTGGTCAATAACCGCAAATTAACCATCAGAGAAATAGCGGAGGACTTGAACATTGCCTATGGATCCGCCCAAGACATTGTGGTTAATGATTTGGGTTTCCGTCGTGTAGCATGCCAAAAGACCTCAATTTCATGCAAAAAAGAGACCGTGTTGACGTCGCAAAAGACATGATTTGCGAGGCTGAATCCGATCCCACATTCATCAAAAGGATCATTACTGGAGACGAGACGTGGGTTTATGAGTACGACACGCAATCCAGACATCAGGCAAGTGAATGGCGTTCACCAAATGAGCCGAGACCAAAAAAACCACGTCGTTTTCAGTCAAAAAAGAAGGCAATGCTGACGGTTTTCATGGATTACAACGGTGTAGTGCATCATGAATTTTTGCCAGAAGGCCAGACAGTAAACAAAGAGTATTATTTGGGCGTTATGAGACGTTTGCGTGAAGCAATTCGCCGAAAGAGACCAGAAATGTGGGCAGAAAACTCGTGGATTTTGCACCATGATAACGCACCGTCGCACAGTGCTATCATTATTCGTAATTTTTTGACGAAAAATGCAACAAATACCATCCAACAGCCACCGAATTCACCTGATTTGGCTCCCTGTGACTTCTTTCTGTTCAATCGAGTTAAAAAACCATTACGGGGAACGCGTTTTAGCAGCCGAGAGGAAGTAATGGAAAAATCGCAGGAAGCACTGATGGACATACCGAAAACCGAATATAAAAAATGTTTCGAGGATTGGATCAAGCGCTGGCATAAGTGTGTTGCAGTCGATGGGGATTACTTTGAAGGGGACAATATAGATTTAGATGAATAAACTTGTATTTTTAATTTTCTGAATAAATTCCGGGAAATTTTTGATCAAGGTAGTATTAACGTTCCTATTGTTTTCTCTGCAAAACTTGCTATCCATTTTTTAAGATCTTCCCACCTTTCCTCTTCCGTTCCCATCTCCTTATTCTCACTTGGAATTTTATCATCTGATTCTTGGCATGTTTTTCTTTTATTTTCCAATTAAACTTTCAACATCCTACTTTCGCACCCTCCGTCCTCTTTTCGTTCTATTTGAATTTTAAGTTTTACATTTCATAACCACGATATTATGATCCGAATCTGCAGCCGTTCCTGGGAAGCTGTGTGAATTGATTTTATCAGATATTTCTTTTAAATTTAAACAAAATGAAGTCCGTGAGTAAAACTTGTGCTGAAAAAATTCTGCCCGCCACCTGTTTAAGAACAAAATTTCGTGAATCCTGTAATTTTAGATATGTTTTCAATTCTTTAGCGCGCAAATAGTGCACACGGTACGCACATAATGGCTAATTCTCGATACACAAAGTCATGAAAACTAATGGCAGGAAATAAAATGCGCGAAATTTTAAACCTAATATGAATAACGTCAAGTAGAAACTATAGCTTTTATAAATATATTTTAAATAACTAATGTTCAAGTAGCAGCTAAATATTGATTGTTAAAAGCGGATAATAAAAGGTTCAAAACTGAAAGTAAAAGGAAACATATTTTAACGTTCAAAGAGGAAGTTCTTTGATGTCTCTACCTTGTTTCCCGGATAGGGAAAGAGAAAACTTTGTGGGGAGAATTATGATTAAAATCAGGCATGTGGAAGGGAAGATATTAATACTATAAGATATCATCATATTGACCTAGCGATCGTCCCTTGGGGTACTAATATCATGTGCGGAGTTAAAGGGTTTTAGCGTAGCTGATTCATCATGCCTGCTGCAATCGAGGTAATATTTTCCAGACAATTCGTTGTCAATTGCTATGAATACTTCATTCACTTAACACTTACGTATTTCGTTAATGTTTCAAGATTAGCCGGCGCGAGTTATTAAGAATAGGAGTATCAAAAGTATGGCAGAAATAATGTCCTGGACATACGAGACATTTCTCCTTGTTTCCCATTTAAACAATTAAAATACCGTGCTATTATGCCGCATACAATTTGTATTTATTTATTGCTCATTCTCTCAGATACGCGATGTGTAATCCGCACCAAACATTACAGAGGATCTCTCCTTTGAAAGAATTTCGGCACACTACTTTACTGCGGAGGAAACTTAGGACATCAACTAACCAAGAGGTCGATGGTTTGAATCCAACCGACGAGTCCCAGGAGATTTATGCCTTCTTCCGACAACTTATTTGCTAAAGAGTTCCTTTATACTACTTTAGCTAACGTCCCACATCACACTAAAACTAGGAAAAAAACACTAGGGCACCCCCTGCTCAGTTCTCATTGCGAAATTCGTCATTCATTCCAGATTGACCGTTTAATTATTTAACGCTCTAAGGGCATTGGTGGGGAACTAGGAGACAGGGTGGGGGCGGAGTGGTGGGAGAGGCGTGGGTGGAGGGAAAAAGGGTTGGAGTGAAGCTGATGGCTTCAATTTCGCCCAAATAAAGTCGTCCATCCATCTCCTTCCTTATCTCCACAACAGAGCATCCCCCCCATTCCTCCCTCCTAGAGCCCTCGACGTATCCACTATTCCCTCCCATCATTTTCTTCCTCCCCGAACCCCTCGCCCTCCGACTACCCCGCCGTCAACTCCCCCGCTTATGGGATGATATTTTCTTCTTGCCCGGAAAGAAGGGGCGGGGGAAGGGAATGAGAGAGGGGGAGGAGGAGAGGGTTGGGAGTAAGGAGAGATGGGTGAAGTCTCCTCGGGACGTTGGAAAGGGTTGCCGGGAGGGGCGGCAATGGAGGAGTCGAGGGTGATTGAGAGAAATGGTAGGATCAAGGCGAGAGAGAGAGAGAGAAGGTGGGAGGAAAGGAAAGAAATAGCCGAGATGAGGGGAAGATATGGGAGGCGGAGGTCGAGAGGGGAGGAGACGGGAGGCGTCGGGGGACGGAATGGAACTAAGTGGCAAGAGAAAGAATAGACGGATGGGGAGGGAGAGATGCGTGAGAGTGGTGGATTGGGTGGAGGTGGAGTTTGTGGGGGTGGAAAGAAGAGAAAGCCGGGGAGGAGGGTGAGATGAGGGGTTAGGAGAGAGCTGGGGGAGACCGGCGGGAGAGGAAAGGGAGGGGGGAGAGGAAAGGAACGTAGGGGAGTGACGGGAGGGGGAGAGAGCACCGGAGGTAGAGGAGGAGAAAGGGTGATGGAAGCACGAGATAGACGGAGAAACTAAGACACCGTGGAGAGGGAGGGAGAGAAAGGAGGGAGGACTACGGCGCGAGAACGAGACGACGAACATACGCACTCACGCACAGACGAACGACTTAATTTTCGAGTGAAAACTAGCCCCCTAGCGATGTTTCCCAACCTGTGCCCCGGAGTGTCCGCAAGCCTTAAAATATTAATAATGAACGGCCCGATGATCGGCGCCAAAAAAAATGACGGGAAGTTAATCTTGTCGTTCGCCTCGCATACTAATGTTTGAGAACGGCACAATGTGAAAAAAAACTATGCACATACCTACGCACAGAATATGGCACTCCTCCAAATTATTACAGGATTGCTCCGCAGCTTGACAAAGGTTGAAAAACACTCCCGAGTCTAGACACACATTTCTCCTTTGCAGTTTCCACCAGACTAAGGAGAACAAACAAGCCCGTCCCATGGTTTTGTTTTCAACCCGAGATCCGATTGTGGAAAAAAACACTCCAATAATCACTGGCGCGCATCAAATGGACAAAGCGGTAAATATGCCATCGCCGCGTCGTAAACATAATTCATCACAGCTGCCAGTTGTGGTTAGTGCCGTCAAAAATCTCCGAAAGGGAATTTGAATTTTTCGTTATTTTGTTAACGGCATAAGAATTCATTTCCATACGGTTTAGCCTCTGACGACATTAGAGTAACCCGATCTCTTTAACGAAGGATCAATAGTTTTCGAGCTTGATTAAAACGTTTCAAGGATCCTATTCACATCAAGTTTTTCAATATGTTAATCAAAGGGAGACGTCAAAAATAGTGGGCTTGAATGCGTTGAGAGACATTAAACCTATTGAAATTCTTTTACTAATAATGCTATCGACTTCCTCTCATGCTGGACACGTTCTTTAATAAATTTTGTTATTTTCTTATAGACATGTTCTTGAATAATACACGCAACTTACAATTAAACCATGTTAGTTTAGGAAAGAAACCGTAGACAAGAATGATATATTTTATTTTACAAGACTATAGCGCTAAATTATTTATTGGAAATAAGATTATATGTGTGTGTGTGGGTGGCAGTAGTCCAGGATTAAGACGTTGGACTACTGGCTCGGGTTCGACTCCCGGGCAAGCTTGCCTCGGCACCCTAAGCTCCACCCAAGCTGTATGATTTTTCGAATACTAAAAACCATAACCGGCACAGGGAAAGGAACTGGCACCCCTATCATGATGTGTGAATTTCACACGCCGTCGGACTTACTACTGGGTGAACTCACCACCACTAACCAAACCGACCTTCGGGGTGATTATAGTGCCTATGGTTTACACGCACACAGCATATTATAGACATTCAGGTGAGTGGTAGCGCGACGAAATATATATATATATATATATAAAAATATATATATAAATAAATAAATAAATAAATATATATATATATATATATATATATATATATATATATATGTGTGTGTGTGTGTGTGTGTGTGTGTGTGTGGGTCGCGGTAGAGTGTTGGACTGCTGATCGGAGGGTCCCGGGTTCGATTTCCGAGCAAGGCACTCTGGGCACCTGAAACTCCACCCAAGCTATGTGATTTTTCGGGTACCAGGTCTTCCTGGGAAACCATAACCGGCACAGGGAAAGGAACTGGCCCCCCTACCCTGATGTGCGAATTTCACACGCCATATAGGGCTTAGTACTGGGTGAACTCTACCATCACCTACTAAACCGACCTTCGGGTGGATTACTGTGTTTTATATATATATATATTTTATTATATATATATATATGAGTATTTATTCGCCGTTTGGCGGGATTTCGTGTTTGAATGTGTATATATGTATATATATAAATATACACACACACATATATATATATATATATATATTGTATAAGTATTAAATAAACCATATACATTAAAGATGAATCATATTCTTATATGCAATTAATATATATTAATGCTAATTGAATACTTAAAATGAAGCCCGGACGTTACGCGGAATACTAAATAATTACACACATTGTACACACTAATCACTCATCATACCTAAGAGTAGATAAGATGCTGTACTATTACTGACTCGTTCGCTTTGAGCAAAATTTACTGCCGACAATTCTATTGGTGTCAGCATTATGGCTGAAGTCGTGAAGACCGCTGTCAAGATGAAATACATAAAAAAACAAATTTTACACATATACAGTGAGTGAGTTCCTGATTTCAATCCACCAAATGGATGGTTACTATTACGTTAAGCGACCGATGATTCATATTCAGGAAGCTATTCATGGGCATTGGCGCGCTTCACAGATTTTAGACGGCTTCTAAATTCTGAAACATACCCCCATAGCCTATTCTGTTTACCCCTGAAATATGCTTTCACCACTAATATGACAAATGAAGGTCCCAAATATCGCTCGTGAACATGCTCATGAACAAGGTACCCTAAAATGTATCACGCTAACTGGATTGTGGAATGCTTAATGTACTTTTATCACAACTCCAGCAGAAAACTTTAAACGTGTTACAAGAGAGAAATGGGTGATGACCTTAGGCCAATGAGGAAACTACGTTAGAAGTCTAACAGAACGCAGCTCAGTGATCCCACGTAATATGTGATTAATCGCGAAGATGACTTCGTCGCGATGAAACGTCATAACGTGACACATGCACACTGATAGTGATTACAGGAAATCAGATGAAGTTGAGGATGTAATGTCATTCATAAGTTGGCAATGGATGCACGCAGATAACAATTACAATGACACCAAAATACGCAGCAGCACGGCGAACTAATTATTCTAAATAATCAAATTTAACAGCAGCTTTGCTGTTCTTTAAAGCCTTTGGAATACGAAATAATTCCACTAAGTCAAACCGGAAACAATTTCCTGTAAGGCGGGGGAGGCCGAAGGGACGGGAGGTTTCGAGGGTTCATATTAAAACAAAGGAAGAGCCGGAAAAAAATGGAGATTTGAGATAACTATCACGCCACTTTCCCAGGAAGCACTTTGGTTCCTTGATCAGAAGACGTCAACTCAACGACGACCCCGATAAAATGATAACGCTACACGCTCGCACGAGAACGGTGGCAAGGTGGCGTTACCTTACGTGCCTGCAGAGTAAACAACGCAAGACGCAGGGCTACGGGAGAGAAACAAAAAAGAAAAAACCACGGAGGTCGAAACCGCGAATGTCGCGTTTTTATTGCCTGGTTAACAGAACGATTTGGTGAGGGGGAGGCGTGAGAGGAAGACGTAGGAGAGAGAGGGATTAGACGGAGGACAGAGAGAGAGGAGAATGAAGGCTAGACGGAGAGGCCGGGAATGAACGTTCCTTGAGTAGGGGGAGAGGTGGTGGAAGAAGATGGAAATGGGGTTGAAATAGAGATGGAGATAAGGATAGGGGAGGAAGGGAGGGAGCGTTGGATATAGCGAGAGGCGGTGGGGGATGGTTGAACGTTGGTTGGCTGGGGTGAGGTTATGGCTGGGAATGGGGGTGGGGTGGAGTACGTGGGAAGGGGGACCTGGAAAGGGTAAGGGGAGAGGTAGGGGGAGAAGAGTGGCACGGGCAATGGAGGAGGCGGTGGGGTAGAATGAAGGACTTGAGGTGCGCGCGGAGGGGTTTTAAGGAGCAATAGCAGTAGTAGTAGTCTTTAAGGAGGGCGGGAGAGTTTGGCTTTGGGGGGGGGGGAGACGAGGGAGAGAGGGAGGAAAGGAGAGAGACTCCTGCGGGAAAGTAGGATTGAGGTATACTGCCACGAGGGCTTGAGGAGGGGGAGATGAGGGGAGGGAGAAAAGGTGGAAAGAGAGGGGAGGACGGTTGGGGGTTGGAAGAATAAAAAAGACTTAGTAGAGGAGATAGATAGGGAGTGTGAGATAGAGAGAATGTGACGGGTGGGTGTGCTGAAAGGCTGGGGTGGAGGGAGGTTTTCTTGTCTCTTTCTCTCTCTCTCCACTTCCTCCCCCTCCAGCGCTTGGGGTAAGGGAGTGGAAAGATGGAGGAGAGTATTAGAAGAGCAAGGACTGGGAGATAGGGCCGTGCGATATTGCGATGTATCGACTTCGTCGTCGAGCCCTCGGAGTGATGCGATACGCACTGCAATGCGATCGTACGTGATGCTGCGATATAAAAGCTGGCGGTCCCGATATCCCATTTCGATATCGACCCTCGATGTCAAAATAAAAATGCGATGATGATGAAAAAAAAAATAATTAATCTATAGTTTCCTTAGCGACAATAAAATATATCGAAACAGTTCATGGACAGCCCGGATGTAAGGTTAGGATTCATATTGACGTGCCGTGAGAAATCCAGAAATATCAGGTTTATCCCTAATACAAACGTGCAGCAATGGGTGTTCATCGCGAATAACCTGAATCGGGATTTTTGCACTTTTCAATTTGCGTTGCGATTCCGTGGAGCTCAAATTAATGGAACCTCTCACAGCTACTTTATAGGGAGAGAAAGCACTTGTCCGTGGGCAATGGGAGGAAAATGACCAATGAACTGTGTGCGTGGGGAGAATAGAGGGAGTTGATTAAAGGGTTACAGGGATACCACCTTTAAGATTCATCTTCGTACGAAGACATTTCTGCAGAGATTACGGAGGAGACAGGTTTCGATGGCACGATTAAAAACATATGCAGTCCTCTTTTCCGCAAGGAAGAAGTAGCACCATTGCTGCGGAGGAACGGAGCGTTTGGACCGGGAAATCGGGAACCCAATTCTCGTAACGCTCGGTGGGTTTAGGGGCAGGGTTTTTTACCTTGGACGACTGAGTGCTGAGATCTGATTGGCGGACCAAGGGGTTCCGTTCAGTTGATTCGCACGGTTTCATCCAAGGGGATAGGAGGCGAGGAACAAATGGGGATAGGACCGTCTTCCAACGTCGAGGGCTTCAGTTTGATTTCTGGAGTTGGAAATGCCAGTGACATTCCAGTCAACAGTTGCGAGAAGGGCGGGGGAAATCTTGGATTACGAATAAGCAGTTAATTGAGTTTTGGCACTCTCCGGCGCGTTATGCCAGAGCAGGTTAACGTGACACCGTGTTTCCCTAAAACATTCACCTCCCGCAAAATTCCTAATCCGTACCCTAGCATAGAAGAAGGCCCAGAGATTAAAGAAACAATTCCTCCTTCTCATTACTGCCATACATAAATAATTTATTTTACTTTTTCATGCACGGAATCTTTTGCTCAACTGGAAACAATGTTACTCTTATAGATAATTCAAATTACTTATACTAACCCCAGAAGTATGTTTAGTTACATCCGATTCGAGTAATTTATAGAGTCAAATAACGGCCATTTAAATATTACAAAGACAATATGTCTGTGGATCTATTTCAAACACTGTTAAATTTAAACTAAACTAAAAAGCCCTTACGAAAATTTCTCATCTAGAGTTATTAACTATCGATAAATTGGCAAAATATTTCTGAGCAGACAATATTTACAGCACGAACCTCTGAATCTTACAAGGAAAAGACATACAAAAGACTTGTACAGGTACAAACATACCTGTAAAGACAATTTACGGGAAAAAGAAAAGTTTTCGCCTCGATCCTGAAGACCTGCTATCGCAGAGGATTTTTAAATGGCTTATCATGCTTAATATGGATAAAAAAACGTGAATTAAATACATCATCCTTGCGTTGAAAACTGCCATCTTTGAATGTGCAATGGAAGAGTCTGTCGTAAGTTACAGGAAAAGGGCGATGCTAACAGATTGCTGATCTTTTAACGACGATCTGTTATGACTCTTTCTCTCTGAGGATGATGATCTGTTATGTGTAACTCTCAAGATATAAAATATATTTTTTTTCCTTTTTCGAATGAGGGGCACATTCCGAAACCCGAAGTCACTCGGTAAAAACCGCCGAGGTGGCAACACCGACTCGGATGATAAGAGAAGATCGAGGAGTGGAGGAGTTACCGAGGGAAAGGAGGTGAGTCTCGCGAAGGGAATGCATCCGAGGAGGGAAATGGCTGGGAAGGGGTGGTGGTAAGGGAGAGGGGAGCGGAGACGGCGGGTGTGAAGACGAAGGATGGGGAGAGAAAGCCGGAAGAAGATGGGAGAAAATGGGAACGATGTGAGTCAGATATTCGAGGGAAAAAAAGGAGGGAAAGAGAGGGAGGAGGAGGACGGAGAAAGGAACTCTCGGGGTGTATTCATTATTTTTTTATTGTTTTATTCTTTCTCTAAGAGTATCGGTACGGAGGAGAGGGGGCGTCAGGGAGATAAAAAAAACGGGAGGCCTTGATACTCTCACACACAGGCGGATGAGGAATAAAGACTGCAGATTATATACGACACGGGGGCGACAGAGAATAACACTAGGTGTGAGGGAGAGATATCGCCCGAACAATGGGCAGAAGGAATACGTGAGGGTTTGGCCAAAACCTGAGAAATACCCAGGCGTGTTTGCTGTACGGATTCCGGGAAGGGAGGTGAAAAATTAAAATAAAGAAAAATAATGGTCAGAGCCTCGTCGGATGAGTTCGGGAGTGGAGTAGGCGAGGTAGAAAAACCTCGGGTGGAACGAAGGAAGATTAAAAAAAATAACAATTACGACCGATAGACGAGGAAGTTTGTATGTTGAGTAGACGGTTCGGGGATGAGACTCTTCCGAGGCTGAACGTGCAATGCGACGCTAGACAAAGACGGCGGGGTGGTGGGGGGGAGCGTGCAATCTACAACTTGCGTTCTCTGGTATTTCTCCTTCCCTGTGCCACCTGGGCCTAAGTCTAATACCTTTGATGCAGCCCATCTTCCCCCGAAATTCCGCGTTCAGGAGAGCAGATAATACGAAGAGACATTGACGCGGGGAGGGGCGTTTCGCGGAGGAAACTGATACTCGCATCTCAGTGGATGCTACTGCTCGGCAGAAAAATACACAGCATGAAACTCCGGCGAACGAGCAAAAGAAACCAAGCTGGCAGAAATAACGTGAAATAATATGCTCGCTGGACAATTTCTGGATACTAAGCAAGCGAAAAGAAACACGCAAACAAGACTGCATCAGTGACGCATGTGGTACTAGCACCACAAAAAGAAAGCACAATCTTCGCTACTGCGCAAGCAGACAGGCTAGCAGATATGATGAATTAAGTGAAAATACTTGCCGACCATGTTTTAATTCGGACGGAAAAACACAAGAGGGAAATCAATTACATTTTGTATGAAGACAAAAGCTAGAAATATGTTTACGAAATTCTGCCATCGACCATCACACGTTTCATGTCAAATTTGTTTCCGAAATTTTACTGTTATCTGCAAAACATTTTCCGATCGGAAGCTTAGATAATCAACCACAAAAGCTCCCAGCCCGTTTTCTTCAGTCCCAACGGCTAGTTCCCACAATTCACTCTTAAATGATACTTCCACAGTCAGAGTTACTGGAATCTGGCCGGTATTCTCTCGACCTGCATAAATTATTACCAGCCGAACGTTGAAATTTTTCCAAAAGCACATCGAAGTTTCATTTATAGCGATTTTTCTAAGTGGACTTTGAGGTACTTCAGAACTTAAATTATGGGACCAACACCTCTGGTACCACTGTAGTTGCAGTCCTTAAGTACAAATTATAGTCGTGCGTTGTGAAACCAAGTGACTACTTTCCACTTAATCATCAGGAAAATATTTAAATAACAGGAGTTAACACTTAGGGATAATCATACATTTGACCTATTTTTTTGAGAGGACTCCCAATACGATTTAATGATATTTCTATATTTTCCTCGAGAGGAGCTCGAACGAAGTGCAAATCGTATTTCATAAGCTCCCGCTTGAATTAATTCGACGTCTTCAAAGCTGTACTTCATACATTTGTGCCTCGTATGAGTAGCGGCATTTGTAAATGACATTGTGGAATAAAATGTTTCCTTTTTGCAATCCCAATCTAATTAGAACGTAACCACTCCGATCCAAACCCCTTTACCTAGAACATTACATTCCTACACAAGTCCTCCTATTCCCTTCTTTTACTTTTCCATCCTTAAAAAATCCAATATTGTTTTCATTTATTTTTCATCACAACTTGGGTAATTCGGCTACCTATCGTTCCCGCCACCCTATCTCTCTCTCTCTTTTACTACTACTTAAAAGCTAGCACAGAAAATGTCGTATCTCACCCTCTAGAACGATTTCGCAACGCTGAAATCGCGATTCGGACAATAAACGTGCGTGCGCTGTTAGGCACTATGCAAAGTTATCCCTCATCTCTGTACCTACTGGCTTTCCATTTTTCTAGGATCAATGTGCAATTACCCTCTCCACTGCCATTTTCCAGTTTGCTCATATTTTTCGCCTTCGCGACAACTGTACTCATCGTGGTTCACCGCTCCTTCGCACCCAAATTTCGACACATCATATCTCGTTTCTACCGCATCTCTCGCCGCAGTCTAGTGCCCTTTCTTTCCTTATAACGGAGGCATCCCCTCCTTCCCTTCGAGAACTAAGGGAGAAGAATGAGAGAGGATAAGCTGAAGGCGGGTGGTACGGCTGTTAAGTTAAAGGCGGGAGGGAAAAGAAATAGGGAATCGCGGGATGGGACAAGGGAAGGATCAACTTCCCAAGGGTGGGCGATTAAGGACCATATATTCTGGAGAGCGGAGAATGTAGTGATATTGACCGTAAATATTTGTCATTACGAATGCTATCCCTTATACTTTTTAAATTGCTAATCACAGAATACATTAAAACACTAGCAAGGATTTTTACGTTCTGGGACTTACTATTTTACACATAACACAAAAGAATTCCTCTATATTGTTACACTATACAAACGTGGAATGGAAACGTTAATGTACCAATAATCAAGTTTACATAGCATAAGTAGGATGAAGATTTTCACATCAAACGAGGATATGATGCAATAAATACGGGTGGAAATTGAAAATTTCTTGATTAGATACCATTAATTTTCTTAATCCTTAGAGTCAACGAAAGGTCATCACAAATATTTGGGCTGAGTACTGCAAATATGCACCCCTGAACAGACCATGACGATGTTAAAACTAAGGCGATTACACACAGGATGCTGCTTAAAAATTAAAATCTTGTTTTAGTACCTTTAAAATAAGGCTGACTGAGGAGGAGGTCCAGGTTCGCATTCATTTATTCAATTGGATCCATGTATTTACCAAAATATCGAAATAAGAACGCGAAATTCGATAAATGAATAACCTCCAGTCATCAAAGTGACGAGTCCCACTCACTGAGTCCCATTTTCTTGACCGGAAAGAGTATCCTTAGGGGTGGGAGGATGTGTGAGAAAAATGGAAGGATCGGGAAGAAACGCTCGCTCGACCCCCACCCTTTCTTTTGGACCCGGCCCTGAATGTTGGTGACGAATGAGGGACGTGCGAGAAGGGAATCAAACGGAGGAGGGACGAACGAGAGGAAGCAGAATGAGAGAGAGAGAGAGAGAGAGAGAAAGACCTTTTGCCGGGCGGGAGATAATAGTGGTACGTTATACGTAAGCCCAGACAGAAAGAGAAGAAAGCGACCCGTGAGCGGAGAGCCGTGTGGATGGTCGGGGGACGGTGCCGTGGGGGAGGAAGAGTGGGCCAGGAGAGAGGGTGGGTGGGGAGAAAGAAGGAAACGAGAGATGCTGAAGGAAGATAGAAGGAGGGAGGGAGGCCTGGCAGATGAGGTATGGAAGGTCTTCGCTGCAGAAGGTGAGGGGGGGGTAGGTGAAGGAGCTGGAAGGCGACGAGCGGGAGGGTGGGGGTGAGTGGGTGGGGGAAAGAATGGGAAGGATGGGGGAGGGAAGGCCTTATAAAGGGAGGAGGGGTGGAAAGGTAGGAGGCAGGGGAGAGGGAGAGGAGATAGGGGGAGAACAGATGGGTGGCGAGATATGAGGGATGGATGGGGAGAGAGGGAAAGAGCGAGATGGGAAATAAAGGAATAAACTAAATGAGGTGGGAGGGATGGGAGCAGGAGAATGAATTTACGGTCTCGCGTAAGTGGAGGGGAGAGAAAGAGGAGAGGGGGACAGGGGAGAGATGTGAGGAAGGAGGGAGAACAGGGAGAGGGAATAATATTAAAAGGAGGGAGGGAGAAAGAGGGGGGAACGGGGAGTTGAGGAAAAAGAGAGAGCGAGAGAGAGATAGGAGGATATAAAAGCGAGGGAATGAGGAGGAGGTTGCTTGCGAAAAGAGATGGAGAATGAATTTACGGACGGCACGGAGGGGCAAAGAATAATATTAAGGTGGAAAGAGAAGAAAATAAGAAAAATGTACGTATATGTACGCATTGTATATATATGTATACATATATACACACACACACACACACACACACATATATATATATATATATATATATATATATATATATATATATATATATATATATATATATATATATATATATATATAGGAAAAAGGCGAAGAGGAGGTAGAGGGAACGGAGGGTTGGGAGGAAAACTGAGGGAAATGTGAAGGGAGAATGAAGAGTCAAGCAAGTGGGGGGAGGGAGGTATCCCGTGAACTTTCGAACGTCCCGCCGCCATCTTGAAAATTTCAACTTCCTCTTCATGCCTATTACATTTATCATTTAAATATTTTTTACCTCAAAACACCCCCTCACTTCACTTTTCTCCTCCACCCCTCCTCCCACCGACACACTTATTCTCTTCCAACGAACTCATCTCCCGTTGGTAACCACTCTCCGTTTTGCGAAAATATTTTTTCGTGTGCTTCGCATTACTCAAAGCAAGGGGGAAGGCATCCAAAAACTAAATAAGCCTGCTGCATGGAATTCCTATCCATATTAATATAAGAAAAAAACCCATAAAGTACGATTGCTACCCGCATGCGCGAGTGCATTATGATGACAGACCTTGTGCTTAAAATAAGTCATTTTCTTATTCAACGTGGACTAAACTAAGAAACACGTGGCAATTATTTAAAAAAGTCAATATTTGGTCTGCTCCGACATATTTATCCCTTAGGTTATCACGTCAACTCGAATTTAAACTTGTATTTATATTGGTAGGATCTCATCAACAGATGATACACCACTAAACAAATGTCTAGGTAAATTCGCGAAAAAAACATACAGGCAGCGTAGCAGTACAGCGTTTTAATATCCTTAGGTCTTACAATAGCAAGCTAGATCACATAATCACAACAAGATTCGCCAGTGATAATCCACTGAAACAATAGATGTAAGTATATTCCACGAACCTTGTTAAGTCAGAAGCCGTAGGGGTCTCATATGATTAACGGGAGTTGAAACATCACCTACATATTACAGCAGTAGTACTCCGCGTTGCACTTCTGAACTATACAAGGACACATTCTTACATTCACGCGGGGAAAAAACCACGATGCCATTACATAGCATCTAGGAACCGCTACGTAATGGCCTCGCATAATATATATTTTACCATTTTCAGATTTATTTACGTTTTAGATATTTCCATCATGGGAATGTTTCCATGTGTGCGGGGTAAGACAAATAAGCTCGCGTGTATGCATATATACATATATATGTATGCATATGTATATATATATATATATATATATATATATATATATATATATATATATATAAATTTCCTTGTCACAAAACTTTAGGATAATATTTGTACCAGTCGCATAAATATTTATATTTTCAAATTATCGTTATGAGCGGGTGTCTGTTTGTGACAACGTACACAAATAAAGCCGCACATGCTCGCTCACATATGTACAGGGGTAGCGTACATACATGCCCAAAGGGATCTCTTTCTCTCCACACGGAGAGCATTATGCATTGGTCTGCTGCAACCCGGGCAAGAGAGACGACGAGAGAATGGGAGGGAGGTAACGTGGGCTGGCGCGGAGGAGCTAGAGGAAGAAAGAGGAGTGCGGAGGTGGAGGTTGAGGAGGGAGGGATGGAGGAAGGGAGGGCGGGGGAGGTAGGCAGAATGGAAAAATGAGAGAGGGGAACCTTCCCCGAGCAGAAGCGAGAGCACAGGCGGAGAGCATTAAGAGGAAATAGGTATAACGTGCGCTAAGATTCTGCACACAGTTTCTGGGTCAAACTTCTTTCGCGGAATCTTCTTTTTTTATCCTTATATTGCGGAGACCGACGCGGGCGAAATGCAGCCTAGGATAAGGAAGAAGGGAGATGGGAGAGGGAAAGGAGGAGAGTGGGTGGGAAGGGGAGGGGTTTAAGAGCGGGGAGGTGGTGGGGGAGGGAAAGGGAGGGGGGAGGAGTCTCCTGCGGGGGCGGAGGATTGGGGGAGGAAGTGGGGAACGGGGAGAGGAGATCAAGGAGTCGAGAGAGGAGGCGTGGAAGGGGGTAAACGGAGACGGAAGAAGGGGTGAGGGACGTCCCGGCGAAATTTGGACCCTCAAACCGCCCCACCGAAAGTGGAACGCAGCAAAATTGCATTGCAAACGCATATTTTACACTTCTATGAGCGTGGTTCGTACTGAGCGAAATTGGGTCCACTACGTCCACGTAATGGAGACAGAAAGGCCAGGAGGGTGAAGAGATGTACCTAGGAGGCACGACGTAGAGTATTCCTTGAGGGCGAAGTTGTGGCCGAGATGATACCTGGGAATAAGCATTTAGCGAAAAACGAAGGAAGATTAAAATGAATTAAACCGGATGAAATTTGGAACAAGAGTCAGCCGCAGCGGTGGAGATACCAAGCGAGTAAATGCATGGAAGAAGTGGGATAAGAGACAATGAGTGTCTGGCACACGTAAAAAGGAAACTTAATTAATTTCCAGGGCGAAATTGAAACCATCGGGCACTTCTTTACGCTCTACGTCATGGGTTCTCCGGAAAGAAAGGAAAAATAAATTAAAACGCAAGCTGGAGATATTAAAAAAATGACGATCGAAACACGAATGGACATATGAAGAGGGAGAAAAGGGCTTTGTTTGCGGGAGAGATATTGAGACCATAAATTACGTTCTTACATTTAACCCAAAGTCGTCAAAAATAAAACGGGAACAAGAAGAAAAAAAAGAGAAAAACACGATACCCAAATGAACAGGAAAAACAATAATCGCAGAAATAATAACACGGAAAAGGAGAGGGGTCCTGACGGAGAGGGAGGTGGAGAATGTGAGGACGGAGATGGAGGAATGAGTAGGCAGAGATGGGACAGGGGTGAAGAGGGTAGCGATAGCAGGAATGGAGGAGGCTTTAGGGTGGGAGGTCTGAAGCTCTCAGGGACCGAGTTTTTGGAGCCGATGGAGGGGAATTATGAGGGGAAGGACGATAAAGGGAGGAGGAGGCCGAGGCTTAAGACGGGAAGGAGAGAAAGCATGGGAGGGAAGTAATGGCATGCGAGGGGTGTGACGGAGGAGCGTTATCAGGAGGGCATCGATGTGCACGAACTCGATACGCGACACCTGAATCGCCTGGAGAAGAAGGCCTATCCATCCAAATCACCCAAAACACACCATTTCTGCGAATATTCGCCACAAAACGTCTTCTAAATGGCACGCGTTTCTGTGACGGGAATGGCTCACATGTTGAAAGCGCCCAAGAACTACTAGAGCGCACTTCGGTGGTCGAAGTCACAGTTTCCCGAACCAGGTCCTCTAGAAAGAACGCATTTTCAACTGCGATTGCCTTCCTAAAAGGAAACGATACGTCATTTCCCAGAGCGGTAACATCGTGGCTATAACCTCGATTTTCCCACGGGTCAACGGTTGAGGCGTACTTAATTACAGCGGACGAGGGAATTTAACGACACATGAGGGGGCCACAATTAAACAATAGAAACGCAGACTGTTTGCCAAAAAACTTCCAATTTCTCCCTTACACCACTGAAAACTTTTAACTACCCATCGAAATGCTGATTCTAGTTTTCCACTATATTGGCTGTCACAGATAATGCTGCACGGTAAATGGTAACGAACAAGGCCTAAAGCTCCCAGGGAGTTGCTGGTATTTTAATTCCGGAAAAACGAGCGTGTCCATTTTTTTTCAAAATAAAAACAATAAGGTGTGTCGTGATTAAGATTGGTATCTGGAATCGTTGACTAAATTAAAAAAAGGAATGACGAAAGACAAGTCGCGACTTGAAGGAACAGAAATTACATAGGGAAGAATTGAGTTCTACATGCCAACCAAGCTTGGACTGAAAGGGCTAATGAGTGAAACTAAAAATGCCGTCACATATCGATGCACACATTTTAGATCCCGAGACTGGAGAGAACAAGGGTTCAAGAAGGATCGAGAGGGAAGGAAGGACGAAGCTCAGAATTGGGGAGGAAAAAAAGTGATACAGCAAAAGAGTTCACAAAGAAGGATACAGGGGAAGATAAAAGTGAAGAGCATGAGGAATAGTTGCGGGAGGATGAGGCCGTGTTGGAGGAAGAGCTGGGAGTGGCGGTACATGGGGAGCGATGGAGGGAGAGACGGAGAGGGAGATGACGGAGGGGAGGGATACGAGGAACAGTTTTGGGGGAATAGCAAAAAGAAGAAAAAGATGGGAGAGACGAAGAAAGGGGAAGAAAATCAATACCCGGGAGAGAACGTTCGGGGAAAGAAGGGGGATTTTTAGGAATGGAGAGATGGGATAGGAGGATAAAAACCCTCATCAGATGATATAAAAATGTGGAGGGAGGGGAGGGGAAGTAATACGTCGGGGTGGGGGGGCGGGAAAGAGGAAAGGGGGGAGAAGAGTGGGAGGCAAAGGTTTTTAAAAGAGCGGTGGGGGTGCGGTGGAGGGCGCAAAAAAAGTGCGCGGTACAAGCAGAAAGTAGAGAGGGGGTTAGCGAGGGATGAGAGAGGGAGAGAGAGAGGAAGTGCACGGAATCTCTTCGCGAGGAGGGGGAAAATACGATAAGTGGGCGAGGGGGAGGCTCAGGGTGGGGGAGAGGATGGAACCAGCCGGGCGAAATTCGGACCGCGTCGGACAACCTCAACCATCCTCTCTCACACAAAACCGCTCATCGAGGTCATGCGTGGACGAGAGAAAAAAAAATAAAACACTGTTCTCGCTCGCGAGATGCGACAGAAACTGGTAGGAAAAATAAAAATAAAATGGGATTGAAGGGCTTAAAATGCACTTATTTTTCTCCTTTTCCCGGAGGAAAAAAGGGATTTTTGCACGTGGAAGCCGAGGATGGGAATTCCTACTTTTTTCTCTCTTCTCCGGCGACGTAAATTAAGAATCGAGCGAAATAGACTGAGAATATGAGAATGGGACTATTCCAAGGAGAGGCGGAAATGCGGGAGAGGTGGACGAAGAGGGTTTTTAGAAGCCAATGGATTCCAGGAGAATGGGGAGGGAGGGGGCGGAACAAGGGAACGGAGGCGGAGAACTAAAGAAAATTAATTAAGGAAAGAGATAAGGAGCGGGAGGAATGGGTTCGAATGAAAGGGAGCGAGGGATAAGGGAACGGACGAGGGGAAGAGAAAATGGCCGAAGAGGGAAGAAGAATGGGGTGGGGTGGGAGGCAGGGAGTGGGAGGAGACAGAAAGGCCGGGGGGGGGGGGGGGGGGGAGAAAGGTAAATTGTAGCGAAGGGAAATGAGGAGCGTTTTTTATTTCGAGTGGAAAATAAAACTGGTTGGGTTTACAACGCGATCCCCAATGAGATTTCGCGGCGAGGGCGAGGGAAAGAGCACAAAAGGAAGAAGTAGAAGAAGGAAGTAGAAGGACGAAGGAAAGGAGAGAAAGAAAACGCAGGAGGAATGGAAGGGATGGGAAACCACGCCGGGATATGATTGAGAACGGAAATGATCGCATAGAATAAGAGAGAGAGAGAGAGAGATAAACTCGATTTTTAAGGGAGAAATTGGTGCGCCGGAAAGATGGAAGGACGAGTTTAAAAGAGCACGAAGGAGGGCAGAAACGAAGTGGGCCGAAGAAAGTTGGGAGGTGAACGAGGGGATATTCACGGAAAGAAAGGGAGAAAAAAGAGGGAAAAGAAGCATTTGAAAAATGTCATCGATCGAACGACTTAAATGAGAAGAAGAAACAAAACAAGGAAACAGTAGGAAAAGACAGCCAAGTGGAGAGACATAAAGAGAAAGAGAAGAAATAGACCGATGCAAATTGCTTTGGCCCGAAGGTAAGGAGAGAAGAGAGGAAAAACGAGGGCGAAAAGGGCTTAACAGGGGAAAAAAATATAAATTCATAATGAAGTCATGAAAAAGGGGAAGGAAATTAAAGGAAATTGTACAGCGTTGCACTTATTTGTACAATAAAGTAACTAAAGCTAAGGGACACAAAGAGAAGAGGACGCTCTAGGAAGCGGCAGGTGGGGAGGGGGGTAGAACAACCGGTTAGAGAATAAACGCAAATTGGAACACGGGGGAGTGATACGTGGAGAGAGTCGCGGGGAGGACAACTGTTAACTGCGTCGTGAGGGGAATGATAAGAGGCGGGAATCCATCATAAGATGAGCACGGGGGTGACGAGGGAGAATGGGCACACAGCGAACGAGTAGAAATGAGGAATATTAATAAGCTGTCTTTAGTGGAGTGAGACGGAGGCTAAAATAGTCCTTTCTGCCCCATATTCCCCAGCTCAGAGCAAAAAAATAAAATTCTTTGTTGCATTACTGAGTAAAAACATCAGACAAAAACAGGACAGTAAGCAATGAAGGATTCCTACGCCATGAAAAGTAAGAAAGTTTGCTGACGACACTGCGATGAAGAAGAGAAAACCTTCTGGATATATATAGTATGCCATAACAGCCTCCTCAGGACAAAAATGGATGGACTGAACTATTCGAACGGAGGACTCCGAACGGATGATGGAAGAAGCGAATTTAAAATACCGCAGAAAAAAAAACACCCTGGCTGTCTTAGGAGCGAACTCAGTGGAGAGCTGCAAAGAACCAATTTCCTGATTGATGACGGCGACTGACGATGACGACGCCAGGCTTAAAAGTCTGGAAATACATGAGAGGATTATATATTTACGTCCGTGAGAAAAAACAACGGATTAGAGGCTGTAATTGAGGGGAATGCACGGAAATCGGGATTTCCGGGATGAGAGGAAAGTGCAAATGTGAGGTGGGTGAGGGGAGACAAAAAAGACAAAACTCATGGGTAAACCGTTAATCGACAAATGTGATGTGGGCGTAGGGACTTTGAGGGGAGGGGGAGTGTACGCAGAGGAAAATGTTGATAGCGGGAGGGAGTGAGAGACGAGAGGGAGGCGGATAGGAACACAAAACGTGGAGCGGATAGGGGGTGAGAGAAAAATGGGAGAGAAGGAACACGGGGAGATAGATAGGTAGACAGATAGGAAAGAGGGAGGGGTGGTGAAGATAAATTACGGTGCGGGATGAAGAGGGAGCCTTGGTGGATTGGGGAAGGGTGTGGGGAGGGGGGAGTAGAACAATACAAAAACCTGGGAGAGATAAAAGGGGGGCAATGGAGGCGAAAAAGGAAACCCCATCGGGAGGGAGAGGAGTTCGGGGGAGGAGAGCGGTGGAAGGAGGGCAAGTTGTCGTATCCCGGGCAGGAAAAGAAAAAAGGAGGGGAGAGAGGGCTTGGGGGAGATGGAGGAGGAGTGTGTTTGGAAGGCACGGTGGCGTGGCGGGGCGGGAGGAAGAGGGGAGGGCGTGGGTGGGGGGGATGAGAGGCGGGAGGGAAGATGGATGAAAAGGCGGAAGGCTACGGAGGCGGGAAGGATATGAGGACGGGAGAGAAGAGGAGGGGGGAGTGGACTCAAGGAAAGGGAGGGGGGAGTTAAGGTGGGCGTTTTCGCGAGGGTTGTCTAGGCGAACTCCAGGGTCTACGACTAGGGCGCCTAGGAAGAGGGAGGGAGGAAGGAGTGACGGAAGGGAGGGGACGGGGAGATAATCAGCCGGGCTACCTCTCCCATTCTCAATCTTGCCATCTCCCCCTCGCCCCACCCCCACGTTCCTGCCGCCCCTGCCTAGGACCCTCCCCACCCACTCAGTTCCCTCCCCACTTCCCCCCACCCATTCCCGGCGTCTAGACTCGCGGAGGCGTGGGTGGGGAGGGCGGGGAAGGCCGAAGGATGAGGAGGAGGAAGGGAATATGGTGAAGACGTGAGGTGAGGTCCTCTGCGCTCCCTTTGCAAGATTATGACTCTCCCCGACGTGCATTCAGGTATTCGGAATTTCGATTTTCCCTCATCGCTAGAACCACCACTCCTCCGTCCCACCCCTCCTAACACTCCCCATCGTCATAATTAAAAGAAAATCATACGGCAATGTTACCCAATGGAAACGGTACACACGGGCGGGTTGGTGGGGGGTGTGAGAGAGGAGGACAAGGCGGCCTTGGGAGGGTGCGGTAAAATATATTTCATGCAGTCGGGGGACCGACCCGTATTCCGGACGAGGGACGGTGAAGAGGAAGGTGCGGGACAGGACTGGTCGCTTCGGCATGAAGTTGTGAAAACGCCCTCGAACTTCCATCTCATGTTTTTCAGCCTTGCCATCTCCCGAATTTTCTTCCGAGAATCCGTCATATTGCCACCATCCTAACTACGCCGTACTTGCTAAATCCTCCGCTCGAACGCGGTCTCTCTAGGAACCTCTCTCACCCACCATCCTCATCCTCTCCGTCCCAAACCACTTTGCAAACACTACCAATTCGCCCAAAAAATGTTTTTCCGTATTTACAGAAAAAAAACAGCATAGAAACAACCTTGCACCCATGCGAATGGTAGAGAGGGAAGATTGAGAGGTCATTGGAGATAATTAAGTTTAAGGGGAGACAAAGAGAAACAAAGATGAAACTAGGTTTTTCTACTCAGAAGGTGAAGTGGCATGAGTGGCGTGTGCTGAGGCATTGACGGCCAACCGACGGGGCCCTCGAGGGAGTGTCGGGGAAAGGTATAGTATAGGAAGGTATCCTGGGAGCTCGTGCGATGTTTGAAAGTAAGCAGCTTAAAGCATCGACGCAAAAAGAATGATGGGCTTGAAAATTTAATATCTTTTTTCTAACTACATCCGTAGAGCATGCGAAAAGTGAGTATTTTCTAGAAATAAAAGTTGAACGACATTCTCGATCCGATCCCTCGAAGTCATCTACGACATGGATGCGCCCCGGTAGGAGGAGCAATCGCTGAGATCAGTGCGGGGGACATCTTGGTTTATGGGCCTAATGGGGTGCCCCCCCCCCCTTTGGCACGTACTACTCCGGCAGGAAGCGTGCCTTCTCCCCCCCCCCAATTGCAGTCCAGATGATGGAGAGTGGTATAGAATGAGGAGAGGGGGGGAGCGAACGAGGCAGGTCGGAGTTCAATCTCCCGTCGCGTGGGTGGTGGTCAGGGTCGTCGGCAAAAGGAATGGTCAGTTACACGTCTGGGGAGCGAAGGAATACACACGAGAGGATTCCCACGGAGTCGGCCGACCAAACATCCCCAGCGTCTTGAATCGTCTCTCCCCCTCCCCCGCCGTTTTATTTCCTTCTTTTTTTCCACGATTAAAGGCTCGCGAGGGAGGGGGGAAATCGCCGCGAATGAGCGCAAGTCAGTCTTCTAAGCAAATGAGGGAGAAATGCAAGGAAGGAAGGGGTCCGAAAAAGTGTTCTCCTTTTTATTTCGGGCGGGCGGCTGTTTTTCCGTGAAACCGGAGTGGAAATAAATTTGTATTCGTCCATCTGAGAGGTAGTTCAACCGCGTTTGACGGGACGTGGTGGGACAGCAACAGGAAGACGAAATAAAACAGTTTTCCGGGTTCACTTTTGGTTTTGATGCTCGGAAAGTTCCAACGAGTCATGCTCAGGTCCCTATGCGGGTACATAAAATAAAAATTGACTTGAGTAAACCATTTACGTGTATGTACTTCCGAGGCGCAGTTCCTTTAGTCATAACTATTAGTTTCAGTCGTTAATTATAAACAATATTATAAGTTTAAAAGAAACATTTATAGCATAATGCTTGAGGCCAAAACTAAGTAATTCGTTGTAAAAGGAGAAAAAAAGGAAATTGATAGGCCCAAGTGACTTAATCATATGCGATATTGAAATGGTGATCAACCTAAAACAATCGGAAATGAAATCTTTCATTATCGCATTTACTCGATATTGATTCACCTGCAGACAAAAATGTATTCCCTCACTAATATTTCCTCAGCATTCCACGCTAGAGACAATTCACTTTGCGAAAATCACCGCGTTCGGAAATATTCTTTGATTTCCCGTGACAGGTTACTTACGTCGTCTATTGTTACAGTATTTTGCAACATAAATTATCTTTGAGATTAACTTATCCGGAAGTAATACAAAACAAAATGTCTTCTGAGAATATTATGGTGAAAATAGTATCATTACTACACAAAGTCGAATGCCTTTTGATGGACGCAACTAAACCAGTCATAAAACTGCAACCTACGAATGGCATCTATAAAATGCGTTATAAGTGTTTAAACTAAATTTGTTTGTGGAGAGCATATAGCTAGGTCGACGTTAAAATAAAACGCTCCGTAATAAAATCCGTTTAAAGTTCAGGATTTTATGATGACGCAAATGAATGGTAACGAGCGGATCCGGAAAAATATTTCCAAATATCGGAGACATACGACCTCTTTCGCGGGTGACTCACATGAGACAGGTCCATTTATTTTCCTATTTATGGGCCCGGAAATAATAAAAACATCTGGAGTGCAAAAGCTTCCTCTAAAGACAAGAAAAACACTAGAGAGAGCATTGACATCGTCCCTCCCGTTTTTGTCTCGTTACACAACGTCAACCAATAGGCGGCCTTGGAAACGAACAACAAAAGAACCCGGATAGATGATCAAAAAGTCGGTACGTATTGCTCTAAAGGTAGAAGTTTTCTTTCAACACGGAAGAAATTCCAGCGTGGTGCGCGGTGAGGTAATATATCTGATAACGAGGGCCTGAGGGAGGAATTCTATCTTTCCTCCCGTTGGGAGAAGAGTTCGTTCACTACACGACTCCTCAGTCCTCATCGCGTGGTTAACACTTCGGGGAGCAGGTGTTTTTCGCACGACACCATAATAGCCTTTAAATGCCGTTTCAAATGCCATCCTGATTGATTCCACCAATCATTTCGATTTCAAAATCTCTAAATTTATTCGGTGACCAATGTGATGCCACCTCCTTAATAAATCAAGGCTGGCCGAATGAAAATTTTCTTAGAGGAAATTCCGTCGCATTTAAACAAAAGCTTTTCAGTGGGTGACTATTTCTAAGTAACAATCGGATAATAACGGAGACTTAATTAGAACAACTATTACTGGCAGTGTAACAGTTAAGGAAGGTTTTCATTGGCGTGGGAACTAAGCACGCCACGTTTCTAACCTCCGCATGACACGATATTAAATATCTTTAAACCACACATTACAGTAAACTATTTTTTGTCTTCAAATACCGCCGAATTCACTTATATTCGTCCAAAATATTTATTTGTATCCCTCGGTCACCTTCTTTAACCAATATTATCCCATCTTAACACTCCAGCAATCCTTTGCCACTCATTTCCAGTATCAACTTTTCTGCATTATTCAAATGTCTTTCAACAATTATCTCCCTTCCCCTAACATCCCCAGATCTTTTTCCCTAAAATATATAACAAACAATGGCATGTATCATTTCAAGTGTACCGATAGTAAAGCGTTTAACTGAATCGTAAGACTTAAGGTTACGAGAGTTCTACGCGGTATGATAGGCCATCTTGAGGTTCAGTCTGAAGGACGTAAAGCACAACAAAAAAGACGACTAGAAGTGAACAAGCAAAGCGTAACATAAACACACAGAAAGATTCAGTTCTATATAACCATTGATAACACGCCACTCTCGGTGTTGTACCTGGTGGTTATATAAGAACTTAGCTTGAATGAAATTGTGGTCTTTCAAATATCATTACATTTGAAATACAAGAACTACCAACAAGGTAAACGATATATGTGCCCACATTCCAAAACATAGTTTCATTCCTTCCTGCAAAAAAAATTCATGAACCTAGAAGTTTCGTCTGAATTGAAAATGAAGGGTGCTTCCGGGGGGACAAGGGTGAAGGGCGAACGTTTCGGAGGCACGCGTTTCATTCGCACAGCGGCGGTGTTCTTGCGGCGGCGGCGTTTGTAAGGAGGGAAGCCGAAACAATTCCCTTCTCAAGCCGACGGCCGCATTTTGGAGCGAGACGTGCGTGGACGGCGGAGGATAGAAGACCGGCGCGATTGCTTTCCACCCCGCCCAGCGTTCGTTGGATGAAATGAATTAAGAGGTCGAAGTCGAGGAAGACGGGAGAGGACCGCTTAATCCAAATGGTGAACACATTGCAATTTCCACGGTTCTATTGCGGTGTGACGGAGCCAGACTGCTTTCACAGCTACAGTATCACCATCACGGTCTTAGATTTTTGAAAAGGGATTGCCGGTAATAATGAATAGTAACGCCCAGGTCATGCATATAATTCAGCATATGTACCGGCGGGAATGGATTTCTTTACAAATTATAGAATAATTAAAAGAAATACGGTTTACAATGCAACTATTTCAGAGTGTATAAATCATTCGCCTTGACTGGGATTGATTTTTACAATCTGAAATTGTTGAATTGTAGTGCACACTTAGCGGATGATTACGTTAAATGTTACAATTGCGGCATCTCCCGCAGTTTCTTTAAATACGATTTAGTCCACTCGTACTTAATACAAGTTTTTACGAACTTGATTACGATAGCCATTTTCAAGGTGGTTCCTAAAATGGTAGACATGAAAAGAAATGAGTGTGCAGTCGAAACGATACTTAATCACTTTCATTCTGCAGCGTAGTTACCTTCGCAAAAAACGCCCGAGAACATGGATTTTTTCAAACATTTAACACTTTCCTACCTTACGGCATTAACAACTTCGTTTTAATTTCATAAAAACATGTAGATACGAGATCATCAACATTCGAAGTTGAAAGTGAACGTTTTGGGCTTTCATTCATCTTGAGATCAAAAAAGTACTAGAAAAGTATTCCCGAAGCACACAAAAACTATATTGGAGCTCCTTTATTAACGAAGAGAACAGATAAGACATCAAGAATTTTAAAAAGGTACAGGAAACCTGAGTTTTTTTTGGCGATATCAAGGGAATTATTATGCCATCAAATTGTATTGGTAGATTCAACCACCGAGATAACAATATGATAGATAGACCCGGTCACCGGAAAATTTAAGTACTCGCTCTTCGCGCGCACGATACGCAATCATAACAAAATATACCCTAAGTACCCGAAAACAATTACTCCAAGACTGTGTCTGCATATGAGCTAATATATAATTAAATGCACTTATGAACTAATAGCTGCGTATGGCTTGGCGCCATAACAACACACGTCATTAGGGCAACTTGTGGGATTTGTCGCAGATTTAATAAAAATACGAGTATCGTATACAAACCCACTTTCTTGAAACTACTGGAGGGAAATTCTGTCGGTAAATCAAAGGGAGGAAGGTTTGGAGCTGAACCCCTGGAAATAACCACGGCATACCCGTAAAACATATATAACACGACCCCGCGGTCACAAGGGTAGCCATGGGTCAAATTCGAAAACCCAAAGGAAAGGAAATAAAAGATTAAACCATCGAGAGTAATCGAACACACAACGCTCCGGCAAATAGAAATCGCACAAACACTTGGGGCTCCGTAGGACACGGAAGATTGGGAAGAGCGAGGGTATGGTTCAGGGGGTGGAGAGATATCGGAACGGAGTGAGTGGGAGGAAGGGAGGAGAGTGGGAGGCGAGGGGAGGAGGAAGAAAACCTCATCTATCGAGCATTGCTCCCTCTTTCCCAGGTCCTTTACAGGGACCCTTCATCCCGCAGCATCTTTGCACCCTCCCCTCCATCAGCCGGGCCCTCTCCACGCCAGATCTTTACTCTGCTCCGCTCACTCACCGCACCCACACCCTTTCCCCTCATCCCTCGGACTATCTACATCTAGAGTCTTGTAGCCGCGGTGGATATGGTGTTACGACCACTACTCAAATGCGTTTTTCATCCCGGGCCTTAGGGCTGTAAAACTATGCGATATTTGTGACGTGCGCTGGATGCCCAAAATTCGATACCGAGCTCGCAATCGACGCGATGCATCGCACTGAGACGAGAACGTGGGCTGTGAGATGTTCCTTTTCTATAATGGACTTTCGATAAGAGAATATCGAGACAAAAGGTTGCGCAGTGGTAGAACAACATTGGGGAATATCTTTACCATACATTTCCTATACCTAAGTATATCGAAACAAGACTTCACCAAGAGGAAGGAATATGTAGAGACATTGCCATTGTTCGTGCCACCTTAGGGATCCGTGCGGCAGTCTTTGAGGACAAGGAACATAGCACTTCGGGTCCCCTCTTTTTGACTTTCGTATGGGAAAGAAGGCGACCGTATCTGTGCTGCAGAATCCGGTAGGAATTCCTCAAGACGTCCGCCAAAACACTTGTCGGGGTCAGTTACGATCCGACTATGGCAATTCACGTTAGGCTATTCCTGCACAGTGGCCCTGAGCATGCGCGGATATCACCACGCCTGCGCCGTGGAGGACGTAACATCAATCTTTTACTACACCCAGAAAGAAAATGTCCTGATGCAGTCGTTACAGACTAGCTTTTATAGCCAATTTTACAGGTCGGCGTTTGTTAAGGCATAAAATATCAGGCATGGGGTCACGTTTCAGTCATAAACAAAGCTGCATTGTGGAAACAAATGAAAGACAACCAGCCGTTCAGGAAATCGCGATACTTGGCGCATTCATGCTTACTTGTTTTTTTTAACATCGCTCCAAATATTCTTTTCATAAATTTAACCTAAGGAAATTCATAATCCGGCAATATCATTGGAAGAGTTCACTGAAAATGAATATTATCTAGCACCAATTAACGTTCAGCCGAATCCCCATACTCCGTCGTGTTTCACCTGGCATAAATGGCACAGCCAGCGGGGAGTGCCCCACGAAGGATTGGTGCGTGCGCGAGTCACGTGAGGTCTCTGCATATTCTGGCTCCAGATAAAAGCGATTCATGTACTTTAATACCAAATATTTCAGTTAAATATTAATCGATTTTTATCAGTCGATATACCATGGGATTTACTGATATGAATATTGTAATATAGCATATTCATATGAACCGATAAAACATGAAGTCAACAATTTTAGAAAGACGTGTAGGTAGTATCTTCAGTCAATATTGCTTTCAATGAAATTAATTCAAAAACTAAATCACTTTGCGAGATAATCGTTGATTGCCGAATAAATTTTGCCATCAATATATTTTTAATACCGGCTGTGCTAGATTCACTTGTTTATCGGTGACGGATGGTCGCAAAAGATTTTCTATTAACGAAGGACTTCATTATGAACAAAATACCGTGAGAAAAGTTAACAATGCCATTGAACATATTTATCGTCCTTATTCTCATCCGGAACTCATATTTTACGGTCGATAAAGTTTAAATCTAAGAAAAATATTCGGATAATCACAATTAGAAATACTATACATATTTTGAGGACAAAAATATATATGCGTGTGTACACACACACACACATATATATACTACCTTGATCAAAAAGTTCCCGGAATAACCACCGTGTGGCACTCCCATCGTTCCGATTTGAGTTCTGTTTTTTTTGTTAAATTGGTACATCTGTTGTTGATATTCCCTTTAAATCTTAGGGTCATAACTTGACATTTTCAAAAGTTACGTAGCCAAGAGTACATCTATCTCTGTGTGTGTTGGCGATTTTTTTACAATTTCAGAAATGGATTTAAATTTGCAACAACGAACTTGTATTAAATTTTGCGTAAAAAACGGATTTAGTGGCGCACGGACGTTGGAAATGTTGGTAAAGTGTTTCGGCAACGATTCTCTAAAAAAAACGGTCGTTTACCAGTGGCACGAGCGGTTCAGAAGTGGCCGTGAGTCAATCGAAGATGATGAACGCAGTGGCAGACCATCGACATCGAAAGTCGGTGAAAAAATTGATAAAGTAAAAGAAATGTTGGTCAATAACCGCAAATTAACCATCAGAGAAATAGCGGAGGACTTGAACATTGCCTATGGATCCGCCCAAGACATTGTGGTTAATGATTTGGGTTTCCGTCGTGTAGCATGCCAAAAGACCTCAATTTCATGCAAAAAAGAGACCGTGTTGACGTCGCAAAAGACATGATTTGCGAGGCTGAATCCGATCCCACATTCATCAAAAGGATCATTACTGGAGACGAGACGTGGGTTTATGAGTACGACACGCAATCCAGACATCAGGCAAGTGAATGGCGTTCACCAAATGAGCCGAGACCAAAAAAACCACGTCGTTTTCAGTCAAAAAAGAAGGCAATGCTGACGGTTTTCATGGATTACAACGGTGTAGTGCATCATGAATTTTTGCCAGAAGGCCAGACAGTAAACAAAGAGTATTATTTGGGCGTTATGAGACGTTTGCGTGAAGCAATTCGCCGAAAGAGACCAGAAATGTGGGCAGAAAACTCGTGGATTTTGCACCATGATAACGCACCGTCGCACAGTGCTATCATTATTCCTAATTTTTTGACGAAAAATGCAACAAATACCATCCAACAGCCACCGAATTCACCTGATTTGGCTCCCTGTGACTTCTTTCTGTTCAATCGAGTTAAAAAACCATTACGGGGAACGCGTTTTAGCAGCCGAGAGGAAGTAATGGAAAAATCGCAGGAAGCACTGATGGACATACCGAAAACCGAATATAAAAAATGTTTCGAGGATTGGATCAAGCGCTGGCATAAGTGTGTTGCAGTCGATGGGGATTACTTTGAAGGGGACAATATAGATTTAGATGAATAAACTTGTATTTTTAATTTTCTGAATAAATTCCGGGAAATTTTTGATCAAGGTAGTGTATATATATATATATATATATATATATATATATATATATATATATATATATATATATATACACACACACACACACACACAGACACAAGTGTACACTTGCATATTAATTTTAACCATAAATTTCGTATGGGGTCTTCGGTACGATTGTCGATAGCTTGAGACACTTCATCAATTTCATCCTTAAAATATACTAGCAAGTTCCATAAATATTGGGAAGTATATTTTACATTCGAAAAAAATAGAGAAAGAAATACACAATAATGTAACATATTTTCTTTCTATCACAGCCCTCACTTCATTCCCCTGCGTTCACTGTCTTCTTCACGCAGTCAGAAACATTGTCTCAAATCCTCTACGCAGTTGCCTAATGGGCTTCCTTTTCTCTCCTGCCAAATCCAACTCTTATTCACTTGCCATCTTCCCTATCTAACTCACTATGTCTTCACTATCAAACTCCATTTATAACAAAAGAAGAATAAAATGAGCATCAGCGCTCTAAACAATAACTTGTTCGCGGGTACTTGTATAAGCACAAGTATATTGTATACATCATCGCCACGTAAAAAGAGATAATTTAATATCTCGTCCTAGGTCATAGATTGTCAATTAAAATCTGTTGTGGTAATATTTTTTCAGCTTAATTTCGAAAAAAGGTAAAATGGAGGACTAAAAGGTGAAACTGAAACTTCCAGAATCAGTTATGTTGGGCAGTGGCATTTACTACTTGCTTTTACTCGAAATTTGCTCATAAGCTAATTAATAATAAAATCAAAGAAAATGATAAATGCCATTGAAAATCCAAATATTAAGCCAAATACGGTTTATCAGCGGGATTTATTTACTAAGCAAGCGCGGACAGGCATGTTTGGTAAGTACATTAGACAGGCGAGACGTGGAAGCCACGTGCAACTGGCAGCGCAACTCGGCATCAAAGCCGATTGGTGCGTCATTAATTAGAGATTGTTTCTGGAGGCAAGACAAAGAGTAGAAGCACTATTAATGGCGATGGGACAAAGATACAGTTGGCTCGCTGTGACTTTGGCAAGACATTTCTTCGCTTCTCTTTGGCACGAAGTCCATTAAAAGATTTTCATCCCTGTTTTCCTCTGGCATTTAAACAGGACCACGGAAATGCCCTGAGGTTTAGCGGTGACGCAAGAATGTTGAATAAGACGTTACAAAAACTTGTGTAGGAATCGAAGATTCCATTCCAACTACGGGGAGAGTTTTGCAGGGAGAACTGCGAGGTTCATAATCGGCCAATACAGTCACTGAAGTGTGATGAAAATGTTCACGTCTTGCTAAAATACACTTGATTTTTGGGTGGAAAGCGTCCTTTGATTTGTCACCGGAAACAGAGAAGTACGGGAAGATTTTGCGGAAGAGTATGTATATATATATATATATACATACATACATATATATATATATATATATATATATATATATATATATATATATATATATATATATATATGGGATAAAATTTCCAGCTCTAACTCCTAAATCTAGGTTAGAAAAGAAAAGCACTAAGAAGTCCAAGGCGGAGTTATAGGTACGCGTTATTCGGTCGACACCATAATCGCTAAGTTGACACCAGAGAGACTTTTAAGTAATCTTCAAAAACCAATTGTTGACGTCTGATAACTCTATCTCTGGTCAACGAAAGATAGCCCTCAAGTGTTGCGGTGCTTCGGAAGAGAGGCGGTTGCTATCCACCATTGGCATAACGTCAGAACTGGACCAGGGAGAACGGCATTTTGAAGAGCCGGGGAAAGTGACACCTAACGTTTGAGAAGCCTTAAACCCACACGATCCTTTCTAGAATTGAAGTCCGCTGCCAGGAAAAATAATTCATAATCTTCACCTGCGATAAGAGAAACATGACCAATCTTTAGGCTCCAACGTGCTGTTAAACTAAGAACCGAAAATGGTGGCATACGAACGAGTCCATAAAAGATCTGATAAGAGTTACTAAACGCAGCGATTATATCGCTCTCAAGTCACCTTATTCCGGACGACACCAGAGATTTAAATTGCACTCGCATTGTTCGTAAAAGGCGGTGCAGGGCGGAAAACTTTCATAGAGAAACATATGCATAAGTTACACACCAGATGACCATTATTACTCTGTACGAACATTACTTGCAGATGCGTGTTTGAAACCCTTTGTAGAAAGATTTAATTACCGTTTTAAACAGAAAAAAAGGAAAAGATGGCAATTTCGTGATGAATCGTTCAGATGGAACCAAGAGGCGTCACATTGTTATTGGAAGACCTTACTAGGGAGACCTTGGAAACAAGAAGATTATAGGCGGTGTCTTCTTTTTAGAAAAGCACGAATGAAACGAGTTTAACACCGACACTGAATGAATAATCCTTGCGGCGCGCGGTGGAAGAGACCACAGTGATTAGTTCGAGGGATACGTATTGACTAAGGGACTGACCTCTACATATAAGGAATCTTTTTTACCCTTTCACAATCGAAGAACATAACGAGAAGGAACGGTTTACAACAGTCAATTATTAAAATAATGGCTGGTCACATACGTACCATTCCCTGCCACACGCTCGCGGGGTTGATGTATTACAGACCGTGAAAGTTAAAGACATATACGGAAAAAGATACGGGCACACATATTTTCCCGCATCAGCTAATTAAACACCGTTCGTTCCTTAAACGCATTGGTTTCACTCAAACATTTTCACGCAATTTCGGGAGATAAGACGTTATGGTCCGTCGCGGGATGACTTGGCGGATACCCCCATCAAAATGTAGGAAGACACGCAAGCATAACCCTATGGGGAAAAAGCGTACACAACGGGAATCGCCGTGCGAAAGGCGAAACACCCACAGACCTATAAATATGATCGAGGGGCGGGGGGGGGGGGCGGCCGGAGGCGTTTAAAGGCAGCGGTGGTAGTGGGCTTCTCAAACCCCCCTCGCCTTCCGTTGGTCGAAGAAGAATGGGACGCGGGGAGGGATCGTCGGAAGGGATAAGCGGACGTCTTTAGGACGGGGAAGGAAGAGCGCTGGATGGAAGAGAAACGGTTCCCCCGTCCAATGGCAGGGAGATGGGCAGAGGGAAGATTATGAAATGGAGTAGGAATGCATTGTATTTCCACCCCCGCGGAATCATTACACTCGAGAGAGTTTTGGGCGGTGGTAAGAGAGAGAGAGAGAAAAAGAAATGTTGAAGGGAAGGGAGAGGGCGAAAAGTAAGCAAGGGTTAGGGGTTTAGGGAGGGAGAGGGGGTCAGGGTTGTAAGAGGGAAGGAGGATCCAGAAAGTTCATACATATCACGAGGTTTCCACGGGCGGGTGAAGGGCGGATATCGCAGGAGCAGAAGGAAAAGAAGAAATCTTTTGAGGCAGAGAACCTTTCTATAAACTAGCCACTCCCAATATACGTTCACTGCTTTCCACGCGCGGTGATTCCCTGGGGAAGTGAGTATTCACGTCAGGGGACGGTCATAAAATAAAAATATATGAAGCTAAGAATGAAACAAAAGCTTTAAAATTCTAATTTTTGGGGAACTACAGGATTGGATGGTACATAATGCGTCTTTTTCTTTCACCAATTATTTTTTATGTCTACAGAAATGCAACTAAGGATTATTATTTTCCACCACGACAACGATTAGTCACCCCCATAGGGAAGCAGCGGGTGCGCGAACACATTACTGTATAGTGTGACGGCCCATGGGTCAGAGCCGTGGACCATTTGAAAAGAAGACAAAGTAAGATTAGGTGTAAGAGCTTCGAAACGAGGAAATGAAAAATTAGGAAAGGAAAAAACCGCAAGAAGAACTACACGAAAAAGTAGGAAGAAATGTATCTAGGCACGAAGGGCTCGTTAGAAACTTAAGGGCAGGAAGAAAACCAAGGGTCACTCAGACCAAAGTGGGGTTACGACGTCTTTAGAGAATTGGATGGGGGAGCAAAAATAACCGATTACAAAACTGATATATAAATTAATGAAACTGTTAATAACCAAATCACACTACGAAAATATATATTTTTCAGGGTCCCTTCGGATTCCAGAATTCCTTAACATTTATGATAAGGTACTTGTCTCAACTATGGCGATTCTTTTGAGAAGTGCATGGCATTTTCTTAAAGATTGAAGTTTATGAAGCGCATGAAGCTCTTAAAGATGACGGACCTATACGTAAATGATTGGGCTGATCGAAAAAAAATGGGGGTATAGGATACGGAAAACGGTCATAGGACATGGTAAAGACCCGTTGAATAAAAAATAGTGAGGTTTGAAACTAAATGTTTCAAAAATCCTCAGCAGTACGACTATGGATGCATGAACATAAGGAAAATAAAATACACCATAGGGTGACGCGATTTCTCGTAAATGCGCATTGATGATCATAACTCAGCAGTAGCGATGGCAATATGCAAGCTTTCGACCACATGGGTCCCTAAACAAACATAGGCATATTTTATGAAATGCCGGACTACAGGCATATATACCTGTATATATATATATATATATATATATATATATATATATATATATATATATATATATTTGAATACGGAGTCTGATGCATATTCAACGACCATCATACACCGCTTTTCAGTTGTGGTACGATGTGTTTACTACGAAAAAAAAAACGAAAGTCACAAGCCCAATAGCTAACCGTCACTTCCTAATGAACAAGCTGCTGTAAACCTTCTAAAACCTAGCATCACGGATCGATTACACAGCAGTACAAATAACATATTTAATAACGACAATTTATTCCATTTTTTTAGAAAGCTCCTCCAACCGCGAATCAGTCAATATTGTAAACTCAAGGGGTTTTCAAACCAAATTTATGCAACAAATAGTAGCAAATAGCATTTAGATTTACAAAACATGCTGGCAAAGTTCTGAATAATGATGCAACTACACGGATAATATATTTTTTCCCTAAACTGTAAAATATTTGATAAGTAACTAATTTTACAACTCTTCCTAAGAGTTTCAATGCAATTAGCGGATGACTTCGTTAAAAGTGACTGTTGCGGCATCTCCTGCAGTTTATTTGGAATTCTTCCTTAGAGATTATTTCTGAGATTTTAAATCATTGAATCGTTATAAGATGATGACTCTCGGCTTTCAGGCATCACTTAACGGATACAATTCAACAGCCTGGAATTTACATATAGCAGGCAACGCAGTCTAAGTTTTCGACGAGGATTCAAATATTTATATCGCAGAAACACAATCGTTTCGTCAGCTATTACTAATATTTTGATGAATAAAGCCATCTGAGATTTTTTTGATAAAACTTTACGCCACTTATATCGACATTTACTATGTATGCCGTAAACGCAACTGAGAATTTGGGAGTTTGATTAATTTGGGGAATAGGAGGTGGCGGACCAAAAACGCTTATAATTGAACTCGATTTACACGGCGTACGTAATAAAAAAAATTTTTGTTGAACTTTGGATAACCCAGAAGAAATCAACTGTCCAACTAATTGCTGCAGATTTGTTTTCCCATCACTTCGCAATCTAATTTTGGTGCGAATCAAAAATCACACACATTCCACTGCATGAGGAGTTTGTTTGTCTTCTCCTGAGGGATTCATTCCGTTTCATTGCCTACATTAACCACAGGAGAACACCCATTAAAAATGCTAACCTCAAATTCATTCGAATGTTAAGTCTGATTACAACTCGATGTAATTAATTATGAAAGGTTTTTCGGGGAAGGGAGCGGTAAAAGATGGTGTACACAGACCGAAAAAAAATAATGATCCGACGGGTTTCTCCATCACCTAGACGGATCGCAACCGACCCACTCATTCTCCCACCAACCCTACCAGCGACGAGGCTGATAAATAGGAGGCATAAGGAGGGTAGGAGTAAAGGGAAAGAATGGTGGAGCCGGAGAAAGACCATCTGAAAGCACCTTGAGAAATGGGGAGGAGCATTTCTCGGTTAGCAGAGAGAGAGAGAGGGGGATATATTCCTCGACCATATTCTTCCATCCCTCCTCCCACGGGGAACCACCCTTTTTCCTCCCACACACTCAACCCTTGTCCCCATTCCATTCTCCACCACCCACCAACGTCCCACATACACTTTCGGAGGGAAAGAAGTTGAACGGTGGACACCAACCACACCGAAATGTCGACGTTCACAAGCACACGTTTTTCTGACTTAGCCGCGCGTGCGCCTAGTCCAACGGACAACCGACCTATCGGGTGGCGAGAAAATTCACGACTTAAACGCGTAACCCTACCTGATTACGCATCACTGAAATTGACGGCAAAGGAAAAAACTCAACTATGCAAGAGAACAAAATGCTTGAGGCAACAACATGGCGGACGATCGTGATAGTGACACCGGAAGGAGAGGATACGCGAGTAAATACGCAAAATGTAAAACTGATGTGGTGGCCTTAATATAGAGAGGGAGAGAGGAACGGCAATAATCGGATGGTAGATCGATTCTTTTTTTTAAATATTTTCATTGATATCGCGCATTTCGATCGTTTCTTAAAACTGTGAACCGTAAAAACCTGTACTCCCACGCAGTTGCAGGTCAGAAATACGTACATGTGAACAAGCCTCAAGTTTTAACACGCCGTTCCATTTTCCCTCCAGTTATTCGTATTTCTCTCTTTCTCTTTCACACACACCCAAAAACCTCGTCCCTTCCACTACTATCACACCACTCCCCCAAGAGTTTCCCCATCACAGGCCATGACTGGGGAAATAAAACTTCTCCCTCTGCCTTCTTATCTCTCCTGCGCTCGCCCTTCTAAACAATATCTTTCTGCCCTTCCCCCTCCCACGCTGAAGCAACGCATCGTCCTGGCTTATTTGCCCCGGCAAAGAATTTCTCTCTTTCACAAGGAGGACGGTGGGAGCACACACAACTACTAAGTATGAAAAGAGAGAGACAACATGCACTAAACCAATGAGGCTATAGGAATTGTTGAGTAGGAATGACGTCAAAAGTTACGATGACAGCAGAATCGACGCATTACGGAACTCATTTTTAATAACTTTTGTAATTTAAACGGCTCATTAAAGAATAACTCAAACTATGAATTTTGGAGATAAGCTCTTTTTTCCTCGGTAATCATCTTTAACTAGGTTAAATTGGGCGACCAACGCTCCAAATTACTTACCTACATGAAACAATTTGTAATTTCGAGGAATCTTAATCTAACATTAAATAAAGGTAATATTGTCTCACATCTGAAGAATTCCCTTAGCAGACAGTTTGCACTCTGTCACATTGATAACGATTAACGATAAAATAATGCCAAAACATTCATACGAGAAAATATTTTAAGTTCCTCGGCCAATGACTAATTCGCAATTTCACTGTTTTTCGCCTGCTCTGATAGTGATTCAATAAACATGATGGCATATTTACCAACAAAATTTCCCCGATTAGAATTATATCTCGATCATAATCACTGATGGTTGGTTTTCGCAGCCATTCGAAAATACTAAGGTGCCATTAGTTTGGCTGCGCACGGAGCATTATTTTATTAGTGGCCCCCCATGCCTTTAGTGAAGAAAACTTTGTTCCTAAGGGGTGGCAAAGATTTCATTTCAGAATATTCTTTCTGCAGCTGTGTTGCGGTACAAAAATGTTCCCGCAAGCTGCCAAATTCCCAAAGCCGCTTGGCATACCCATTGCGTGCTAAGTGCGGGGACTAGGTGTGAGAGTGCATTGAAAGAGGGACGAGTTCCGAGTTAAGTTAGGTTGGGAGTCGGATCACTCAAGACGCTGCAGACAATTGTAAGATCTGAAAGTGGAAACGTGCTAAGGGCCGACACGTTTTTAGGAATAAGTGAAACGAAATACCCCCGAAGAAGCAAACTTTCCAGCGGCCAATACATACTTGTTTAGTCACGAATCTCAATAGTGGCAACGAAAGTGTGGGAATAACAATTCAGAAGAGTTCCGCAATGAGAATGGAGAGAAACGAAATTCATTCAGTTTTTGTGGCTACGGAGGAATCACAAAAAAGAGGAAAACAGGATGTCCTCGAGAGAATAGCGTAGGTGATAAAGAACAACATAGGAAAGGGAAACTTAATAATAATGATAGGAGACTGGAATACGGTAGGCGAAGGAAATGCATCAGGAAAATAAGAGGTAAGCGAAATAAAAGAGATAAGAGGAACTACTAGAATTAAGCCCTCAATATGGGTGCGGCAAGTATTTCTAGTAACTATCGTCCAAGAAGATACAAATGGGAAGACCGACAACATTTATGATTTGAACACTCGTACACCACGGAGTTACAGATATTTTGACATCTAGGTAAGGAATTCAAGAGCTGTACCGGTATGGAAATTGGCAGCGATCAAGTTCCGAGTAGGTAACTTCAATAACTAACAAAAAAATCTAGAATAACAAAGAATTACTGAAAGGTAGAGAAGTTCAAGGGAACAAAACAAGTCTGCCTTTCAAAAGATGGTCGATGAAACTGAAGAAAATGAATAAGGTAAGGGGTGAGTCGGAAAAATTGCAGGCTGCAGGCCACGTTTTGAAGACCTTAAGTTGGGAGGAGAATGAAAAGCAGATACGAGAAAGCCATTGACGTTAGGAGAAACGGTGGGCCTAATAGGTGAACGGAGAAAATAAACTGAAGGAAGAACCGAATAGGACAAGTAGAGGCGAAAAAAATAATCAGAAGCATAAATAGTCTTGACAACGTCAAAAAGAAATTGTAAAGTGAACGCTCATATTGACTAGCGTTTAGATATCTCAAGATAGTGAATTTGAAGCATCCCATACAACACTAGGTAAGAATTGATTCCCAACGACGTTATACAAGAGAAAATAATCAGGACATTTTCATTGAAAACGTAGAGAAGGAAGGATTACTAAGAGAAACTTTACAATAAGAAAGAATGTAACAAAAGAATGCTGGGGATAAAGATGAGAAAGGGGACTCTACATTGAGATCAGAATTTGATGCTGCAGTGAAGGATTTACGGGACAGCGAGGCCTCAAGAGCAGGAAATCCCTTCGCCTCCTGTCACCCATGATGATCCTCCATGGGGAGCAATAAATGAAATAAAAGAAAAATTGAAATCAGGGATTTGTGTACAAGGAGAAACCATCAACGTTTTACGCTACACTTAATGCAAAATTCAGCGACGAAGAAAGATATTATGGGGAAATTAGCCTAGAGAAAGATAACGAAAAAACCTTAACCTTAAATTAACAAAAATAAAACAAAACAAGAGCTTGAGCCAATATGATGGCAGTATACGATATACTGAAACAAACTGATGAATTTTGTTACATAGGTAGCACGGTAGACCTAGATGAACGGAGCGAGATGCGAAGGACAAAGTGAGGTGAATAGCCCAGGCAAATAAATAATTCTACCAGGAGAAATAGCAACCAAAATGTGGAAGTAATAAAAAGCTTCAAGCTTCTTTAAAACAAACACATTGGCATTGATAATCTATGGTAGTGAGGCATGGGCAACAGCAAAAAAAGAAGATATTAAGCAGTGGGATTGCGGTTTTACAGAAGAATGACAAAAATTAAATCTATGAAGCGAATACAGCGTAAAAATAGTCCCGCAACAAGGCAAAAAAGAAGTTGCAAATTCGGCGATCAAAAGACGTAAATTTGATGCACGTCCTCTAAGTTATAATAGCTATCCCATCGTCCCAAAGACCATGATGGATGGACTACGTAGAAAACCAACGAATAGAATATGCCGAGTGGCAGATGGAAATGGAAGGGTTAAAAGGACCTAACAAGAAATCACGAAAAAAGCTGAGAATAGAACTGAGCGGCAATTTGCATCGAAGGACCCTTGAGATTGATAACTTCTAATAATTATCGCCGTGAAAATTGTCAGTTCCGTATATTTGTTCTTGTTTATGTTGGACACAATGCGGGGAAACTACATATGGAAAAGGATTTTTGATGCAAAAATGCCTTAAGGGCCCTAGCATTTGACGAGTTTACGTACCTTGCCATCCTCGATATTAACCCACTTCGGTTACGGACTGTGGCCGTCAATTTCTTTGCTAAAGAGCATGCACACACGCTAATGTACGTGAATGTGTTCCATTTCATCGACCTGCTCTCTGCAAGTGATTGACTTTCTCAGCTCCACTTAATCGGGCGAAAAGGGGGGGAATTTGTAAAAGAGATGATCTCGGAAATCATATAAAAAAGAGTGGGGTTTGAATGTATTTTCGAAAATCAATACGCTTATGGCTTTTTCATCGACGCCTGCCCAACGCGAACCCCGAACTGGGAGAAATTCAAACCAGATAGAAAAATCCTTGAGAGCGGTATTATGAGATTTGAGGGAGCTCACCCTTTCAGAGACTAACAGTCTTTGCCTATCTACTAGATAGAGCATCCGAGACAAGTACAGTTGCTGCATATGCCTACGGAATTTGTAAAGAGCAACCTTAACGGAAAAGAATCAGGTCGTCCAGGCTTACGTTTAAGAATTTTTCGAAAACAGATTTCTCCGATTTCTTGCCTGCGAAGAAATACGATGACCTCACCTGGTGAAAATAGAAAAGTGAATACTGAGAAACATAGCCACATGCACGAAATAAAATGATAGCAATTGGTACGACCTTTAACAAATTTGCATTTAACGCCCTGGTTTAAAATAAACGATTGAAATACTTTTATCAAGCGAAACAATAAATGCTAATATTTAATCCTTTTCTAATCATGCTATTACCGTCACCGAAAATTTCTAAATATCCTCGCTAGGCCAAGGAGTTCCTGTATTGCCAAGAAATGTGGGCGATTTGGTCACAATTCACTCAGTCTTTAATCTTAAATGTGAGTACACCTAATTTAAAATTCGGAAAAAAACCTTAAGTGAAGGGGGATGTGGAAGGAATGATAACAAAGAGGATTTATGTGCTATCGCTCTACCTGGCATGACTGCAAAGTAAATGAAAAATTCACTACTCAGGCGGGAAAAAACAGTTAAGCGCACGACGCGTTTATTAGCTTGGAGATCGAATCGGCGTGGCGGCTAATGCACTTATTCTCCATGCCAAGAGTCGGGATTCCTTTCTCTTGAAAAATTTTCAGTAGTATTACTCCCTTTGCCCTTGGGAGAGTATAAGGAGTGTAAATAGGTTCTGTACGATGGGACATTCAATTATGTACCCACTTGCAGCTTTTTTCAAGGGTAGACAATGGCCGACACCATGTTTCCATTCAAACATCTCCAAAATTAATAATGCACACATACATGCGTGCTTATTTTGTTAAGATATATAATATGAACATACAATTTTTAAGCACTCCGAGGTTCTAATTAATTTTTGAAACTTGATAAAAAAACTTATTTGGGACTAGTTCAGAGGGACCCTTTTCCGAAAATGCAATTTTGGCTGATTTTTCCCACAATTTTTTTATGAAGGCATGCGCTGTTACCTTGACATAATAAAACTCTTACATTCCGCCGCAACATAAAAACCACAATTTTTCAGCTGATAGTCCTTCGCTGCCACAAGAGAATGCTTAATCTTGCACTTCAATGCCAATGTCTATGGAAACTAACACAGACCCTATTTTATCACCGTCATTGGATAGTGCACTTGGGGTTAACACTAGAAGATATTTCATCAAAATGACATTTATTTAACATTTTTATGCTACCTTCTTAAGATCCCGAAAGACATCTCGGGTCCGCACGCTGATAAGTAAAAACAATGATTGAAATGGTGCGCTACCCAAGAGTATCGAACCGGGTGATGGGCATGGTGACCGTGAGGCGAACATGATCGAAAAGGTAGTGATCCACCATCAAACATTCGAAAGCACAGAGCTAAAAAGCATTCCCCCAAATCCGTCTTCGGGCGAAGGGAATACCGTACCACATTTCATAACGCGATTTCACACGGCGTTGCTGTTTACCCCGACACGCAGCGCTCGCGTTATAAAGGACCCGCTCCGAGTCCTTCATCATCTTCTTCTCCCGTCCTACTCACCCCTCCCTCAGTCCCCACTCTCCTAGAAACACATCCCTCACAACCTTTCGTCCCATCACGACGCTTTACACGGTTCCTCCTCTTCTCCCACACCCCTCATCACAATGCGCCTGTTCTCCAAACCCCCTAAAAACCCCATCGCCTCCGTCCTACTCCCATCCCCCACGACTCCTACCACCACGCCTCCGCGTTCACACCTCATCTCACAAAAATATATATTTTCTTTATAATCCCCAGATCTTCACCCACTCCCGCCCCTCCTCTTTCTCGTTCCACCCTTCTAAGAGGGTCCCCCCTTCTCCAAAGCTCCTCCCCCCCCTCCGCTCTTACACATCAGTCTTCTACATATTTCTCGAGTGTCAACACGCCTCCTTCCACGACTCGTTATCCTAAATCTGTTCTTTTATCGAAAAGCTAAATATTGTTACTGGATACTGCATATACTATGACATTTATGACGCAGGGATTGTACCCGAAATGCTCATGTTCCGTCGTGATGCTCTTGAAGTCTTATTCATTCAAGCACGCCACGCTTCCCTTTTTACAGGTTAACTTTATCTACATACATTTATGGATTCCCACATAGCGTATAAGAATTACTACTGGCGATGAAATCACTAATATACACACACACAAAGAAAATAATATATATATTTTTTATATGTATGTATGTATGTATATACGAGGGTCATCCGGAAAGTAGTACCCGTTCGTGCCGCATGAAGTGCTGACGACGCGAGTAGCCGCTGGACGAGGTCAGATAGCTTCAGTGGCTTGTCTGCCTTCTCTGAGCCAAGTTGCGTGACGCTAGCATTGCCTGTGTTGTTTCTGTGATTGTTTACAATGTTTAAAAAAATTGAGAACGCCGCCAGTTGTGAAGTGAGGGCAGTGATTAAATTCCTCAATGCAAGAAACGTTCGCCCATGTGATATTCATCGCCAATTAAAGGAGGTGTATGGAGACAATGTAATGGACGAGTCGTCTGTTCGGCGGTGGTGTCGCAACTTCAACATGGGGAGGGGGAACACACACGACGATGAGCGTTCGGAGAGACCGTCTGTCATTACAGACCAACTGGTGAGCTCAGTTGACGAATTCGTGAGGAACGATCGGCGCGTCACAATTGATGACATCTGTGAGCATTTTCCCAATGTTTCTCGAACAATTGTTCATGAAATTGTTAAACACCATCTGCATTATGCAAAAATTTGTGCAAGATGGGTCCCTCGCGTATCTCAATGAGCTGGCGGCGAAGGACTATGCAGCAGGAATACAGAAACTTGTCACACGTTATGACAAATGCCTTAATTTGCTTGGAGATTATGTTGAGAAGTAGTTTAAAGTATCCTCTTTCAAATAAAATTTTTTATGTTTGTTAATATTTACTTTTGTGTCTTTATTTCACGAACGGGTACTACTTTCTGGATGACCCTCGTATATATATATATATATATATATATATATATATATATATATATATATATATATATATATATATATATATACATATACACACACACGTATATAAATGTGTGTATATACCAGTATATATGCGTATATATACACACACACAAACATATATTCGGACAAGTATTGAAAATGTGATTAAATTCATCATAAGCTCAGACTGCAGTGTTAATTAGCGATTGATACTTCAAAGAACTTCTTATGAGCAGGAATTCTCTACGGAAATACATTTAAATACCTATCTAACCTACACCATGACTTTTTGGTCTCAAATTTCAGCATATTTAAAATTCTTATTGCAATTACAAATAGGTTTTTATTTCTATTGGCATGGACATCAAACACCAACGATATCACGAATAACTTCACCAACGTTATCACCAGTGAACATTTCGTTGAATGAAAAATAAGTTGCACCACTAGTAAACGCTTACCACCTATGTTCCATACGCCTGCTAGAGCATGATTCGACGAGGAAATTACATTGGGACGCATGTAACAACAGAAGACTTTCCAATCATTCATTACATTCAAACAATGCTCCATAGATAACAAACTCAACCCAAATAATGTCCAAAAGCGATGCCAACGTTCCCAACATATCCATGCTACCAACCTAATAACGGTACATGTCAGAAGTCGAATGAGACAAAGGAGAAGGATGAATATACGATTTGACGGATTGTATTAAGCGCGGGGACTTCTACTAAGGCTCCTTTTCCTCAGGAAATTTTCAGGGTGGACATGGGGGCACTAAATCTATCGGAGGAAATCATTATAGAAGCCCTGTCGCGATTTGTTGATCACAAATTGTGTATGAACTCTCCCATTTTCATTATTTCTCAGTTTGACCTAACATGGGTGGGTTTTCAGTCCTCCCATGTTTCCCAACTCATATCTGAGAGAGATACTGTACACTAGTAATTTTATCACGGCGAAAAAATATTTTTATGAACCAGGATTGAAAACGTTGAGCCGTCCCGGATGAAAATTTTCGGGAAAATTTCCAGGATTCCAATACCACCACTCTTTTTCTTTTGCTGCAAGCGGGGTCTGAGGAGGAATTAACCTATCTAACCTTTGGAGAAGCTAACTAAAACAACACGTTCCGCCCAAGTATTTCATTAAATCTCCGGAGAAATGTTACGCGCGTGGGTAACCCAAGGTAGTAAGTTGCCTGGGTGCTAGTTTTCTGCATCGTCCACAGCCCTCTTTACCAAATCTAATTCCCACGTCCCGCACGCTTTTCATCGTACATCCCATCTCCATTCTTTTTAGTTTTTCCAATACACTAACTACCACCATCAGCATGACCCTCCCCCCACCCAGCAGTCGCCTTCGCCTCACATCTTCCACTTCCTTCTTCCCCCCTCATTTCTTTGTTCTGCCTTACGCTTTCTGGAAGAACTCGTCATCATCATCACGGGATTCAACTAACACCGTTGCCACCTCTCCGCAAAAGCTCTCCTTTTCTCTCATATCCTCCTTCCTCTCCCCCCCTTTATTCCTCCCTCCTTCATTCCTTTCTCCTCTTCGAACTGTGCAAAGTCACCTTCACACCATAAGCGCTCTAACACTTTCTCATTCTCACCGACCATCGCTTTCCTCCCACCCCTTCTTCTGATTCTCCCGGTCTCTCTCTCTCGATCCTACCCCCACGGCCGTATATCCCGAGTATTCGCATTCCACCTCCTCCTCTAACAGCCCAATGGCCCCTTCTCCATTTGTTTGTGAGTATATACATATGTGTGTGTGTCTGTATAAATGAATATATATATATATATATATATATATACATATATATATATACACACACACACACACACATACATGTCTTCGAAAGAGAATGCTCTTCGGCGACGCACAAATATATTAAAACACGGTTAGATTTTTAAAGCATAAAAACATAAAGAAAGGACACTCACCTATACAATTTTGACGGCACGACCGTCATCATCGTGTTTCTACGTTTCAAAAATCTATCAGTGTTTATATATATTATATACACACACACATACATACACACTTGGAGAAAACTTCGAACAGCGAAATAAATACTACTAAAACTAACTTTACAAATAAACACAAATATGTTGCTACGGCTGCTTAGCAATTGCATATTGCCATACGACTGACTCTTCACTTTTCGTATGTTGCTACCTTTCGACAGTCATGCCGCCTTCAACGAATGAAGACTACGTAAAAAGATATCTGTACCCTTGTGCCTATACTTTAATAGTATTTTTAACAAGGACAACATATTATTATTGAGTCGTTTAAGGTAGGTTTTGGATGACACAAGCTCAACATCCCAACATTTTTAAGCCTCGCCCAAAATACTATCTGACCCAACACTATAGTAAAACCTTCTTTAACCCCGTATACATCTCGAGGGAAAAACATTCAAACCTTCAGCCTCGAGGAATCTCTCCCTTGTACTGATTTCAATAACACATTGTTCGAGATAGGAAAACCAGGGAAAACACATATTTTACAGAGCGCGAAAAGTCTCGAGCAAAGCTAAGGTTTAAATCGGCAAACTCTGGAGATGATTACTATTTAATCCGAGTTCTCTGAACGAGAGCTGATGTGATTCAGAGACCGACTCCTCAAATTACACTGACTTTGCCCAGAAAATCTACACTGGGACATCGTTTGCGCTGAGCGTAATCTAAGAAACACGAGGCCGAGATGGGTGAAATAACTATTAGATATTCATTAATTGATACAAAACAGCATGCATCCACATTCATGGGATGGGTCCCAAGTCTTCTTCGATAATCATTGCAAAAGTGTCAAGGAGAAAAAGAAATGGAAGCACGGTAAGATAGAGCAGCATGAAAACTCGGGTTTATTTTAGTGACACGAAAGGAAAACCGATTTCGAAAGTTTCCTCTTCCACTTTCAAGATCAGAACACTGTTTCCTATCCATTTACCTCAATGCTGACCTACATAGACTAGATTCAAAGAGTAGGAAACGTATTGGATGTTAGACCTCAAGAATATGAGATATTATGGCAGAAACCCAAAACCTGAATTTATTTTAGCACTATTGGGAGAGAATTTGTACTCCCGGTGGGAGATTAAGTTCTAAAGATAGTACGAAGTAAATGTCAAATAAGCACTTTTTCCTGAATTATAATAAATAATTAAAACACAGACATTTTTCGCCAGGAAAACAATTGGTAACACATAATTTCTCCGGGATTCATTTTAATACAAGGGCGGACCAAAAACTCAGCGCTGTACCCGTCACACTAGAGAGGACATTAGCTCTACAGCAAAATTTATCATTTAGTATTCCCGCTCAAGAGTGGGATTGAGTAAAATTTTGGTTTCCGCGTCGTTTATGTAATCGTGCCCAACGTTTTCTGCTATTGTATTACGAATTGCGAGAGGTGGGGGAGAATGAATTTCCAGCATCGGTAAGTTCACCTGTCTTTGTAACTCAACGCCTTTCAGAGAGGGCTTACATACGAATGCTTCGCGAGGGATAAAATCATTTCCTTGGAGTCAGAATTAAACTTGTACACCATGAATGTTTGTTATCTTGCGTATAATAACATCTATCCAGCTGCTTAAATCTTAGGTTGTGTTACCGAGTTTGTGACGTCAACCGTCCCTTAATCTTGTGAAATAACAGAGAACCTGCCTTCTTTTAAATTGCTTTCGGTCATTATTTGCGGCAGTTTACACCAATTTTATATGAAAAGGTTAATATGTATACAAGTATCAACCTCACCAGCACAGGTTAAAATTAAACACGCAGAAAATTCTTTTTATGCGGTTTGAAAATAAGTACGTGGAGATGCTTAACCTCAACAGCATGGAGACATTTCTCGCCTTCCTCGGCGGCCATTAAACCATAACCTAACACCCATTGCCCTAACATCCACGTCTTCTCTCCCAAGCCCCCGCTCATACCTCGACGAGTTCGACACCCGCGATCTCAAAGCGAGGGAGCAACAGGAAATTTCACCAAGGCCCCTTCAAAAAATCCCTCTCTCTCATCCTCGAGAGCAGAAAAGAAGGCAAGCCCTATCCTCACACTCCCTTCTCTTCCGACTCCCCAGCACTCCACAACCAGCTGCATCTTCCATGCAAGTTTTATATTACGCGTCGGGTGGAAAAAGGGGAGGAAGAATTTCTCGCGAGCAGCTTTTTTTTCCTCTCCTCCTTCCTTCCCTCATGCTCTTATGAGATTGTCGTCTTCATATCCCTCCACCTCCTTCCCTCTCTGCCTATATAGCTTCGTCGCTGCATTCTTCCGTCCGTCTAACCTTCCTTATGCCCCCCACCCTCTCCAACCCCTGACGCGCCCTCCCATCCTCCCGACTATACGGAGTGGGGGAGAGGCTCTCCTCTCATCCCTCCTCGCCCCGGCCGCCCCAGACGCACGCGGTAAGGCAAACCAGGTAGGTACGTCCCCATTCCACTGCCACCAACAGCACCACCACCTCTGCGTCCTTCCAACTCCTCCTCCAAGTTCCATCCCAGACTCTCCCGCCGCTGCAAAATCCAACGCGCAGCCTTCGCAAGCACACACTCTCCTCCGGGGAGGGAATAGCATTGCATTCACGAGACGAGAGAAGAGGGGATGGGTTTATAGCACGGGTGGGGAAGGAGGGATTGAGAGAGAGAGAAGGGTGATCGGAGGCGAGAAAGGAACAAGAAACGAAGCAACGGAGGAACGATAGGTAGGTAACAACCGAGGAGCGGACTGCGATGAAAGGGAATGGTGGAAATAGATTTCGGTTTTAGGTGCTCCAACATTGATGGCCGTATTGCACCATTTAACCCCACACCCAACCAAATCTATATTCGACTTCGGAGATGTCGGCATTAAGTCCTCCCAAATCCCCAGGGTCACGGTTTTGAACCCTATCTGAAAGATAATGATCTACCAAGACATTTGGTTGTCTATTTGATACTAAAAATTGTCAACCTAATCGTACGTAGTTGGAGAGTTATTCACGCACACCGAATTAAACAGCATATTTTTTATCATGCTTAATCCTCCGACAAAAATAAAAACATCCACGTCCTAGGCGGAGTGCTCAAATCTCGTCACCTTTGAGTTGGCTAGCCAACCGTTACCATACTACTACGTACAGCGTCAAGCAATAAAGGACGTGAATGCAGAGAGAGCGTGAGAGGGGAGAAGGACTGGCAGAGGCGAGGTCGCAAGGAAGCTTAAGAGAAGGAAATGGAAGGAAGAATAAATTGCAATGTGCATACTTCGCCTGGGAGGGATGGGAGGCTTCGTCCTTCGGCCGCAGCCAGACGGAGCACTTCGTACGGCCTATGATGACTATACTCAAGTCTGCTGCATAAGGCCTCTGGAAAATGAGTGTTCGTTTTACCTCTCCCTTCATATCCCTCCATGCCAGCCAAATTCCAAATGCACATTTGTATTCACGATGCACATCTCCCGCGTGTCTAATGCCAAAAGAAGGCGGAATCCCGAAATGATTTGACCCAAGGTTTCGCAAATGAAAAAAATCCCAGTTTTTTTTTCAACGGACGGGGCGTCGTCCTATGACCAACCGAGTTAAGGGATTACATATGTGATGAGGTGGCACAGTTAATTATTCCACGATGACGTGCTCCGTGGGACGCTGAAAAGTGATAATTTAGGCAGAACATACGAAGCAAGACCAAACAAACGAATTCAAAAACGAATCAACGGCGATCGATCTCGTTAAAGACACAGTCATGCTGATGGGCGCGCTGGTGAAGAGCGCGTTTATATCGCGTCACCTCTTCGCAAGGACAAGAGGAAGCAGAAACTTGAAAAAGGGAAGAGGGAGAGAGAGGACTGCGTGTGGTCGGGGAGCGGAATAATACGGGGAGGAGAGGCCAGTGAAGAGGTGCGGGAAGAAGTTGGGAAACGGTCACGAGTGGCAAGCGGAGGAAAAACGGAGGGGGTTAAACAAGATGGTTGTAGTTGAGGTCCACGAGATGGGAAGGGGCGAGGAGGAGCGAGAATGAGACGACGAACACACATGCATAAAATGGAGATATGGAAGCGGGCGCATGGGGAGAAGGGGAGGCTTCAGTTGCCTTGCAAACGCACATTCCATACTGCATACGAAAAGGTGCACAAATACGTACACACGCACACATATATACATACACATACATACATACATACACACACACACACACATATATATATATATATATATATATATATATATATATATATATATATATATATATATATATATATATATATATATATATATATATATATAAGCACATATAATTACACAAGGGGGGCGTGGTAGTCCAAGAGTAGAGCTAAGGACTGGTGACCCAAGGACCCGGGTTTGATTCACAGATCTCCTTAGAAAACCATAGGCGGCAAAGCGAAAGGATACGGCCCACTACCCTTATATGACACGATTTCACACGCCACTGAGCTCAATATTGGGTGCACTCTAACATCACCTGTCAAACCGACCTTTGGGTTGATTAGTGTTTACAGATATGTGTGTGTGTGTGTGTGTGTGCGTGTACACATGCACTTCAATATACGCATATTCAACCACGTCATCGAAAAATACAACTGGTTTCTGGAGTGAAAATGAGTCAAGGTTTCATTTGATGCGCATTCTTAATCAATGGAAGCATGATCTATCCTTTCCGTCCGTCTTCGTGAATCCAAGCCACAAAGCTGAGCGAAGGGGGAGTTTTTCGTTTCCGAAGGAAAAATCATGATTTTTCTAGAGGCTTGCATCTCAAAAATCGGTAAAATGTGTTAATTTCTCGCAATATCAAGCCGCATTCAATTTATAAAAAATCCCTACTCCATACACCCTTAGAAGTTTAGCCCACAGTTCATCAACCCGATGATATATCGCAATAATCGAATATCATAGTTTTAATACTAGATTAGTGGGATCTTTTAGACTCGTTAACAGTGTTTCCATTAATTAGATAAGAGTTTTTCGGGAATAGAAATCTACTGATAAAAATTGAATCATTCCCATTGCAACCCAAGTCTCTGAGTCCACCACAAACTCTAATGAAAACACCTTTTCACAAGTATAGAAAAACCACATCAAAGAGGAACGATTCTTACATCATGCAACTGACACACGTGATGAAATGAATGCCTCAGTGTGAGATACGGATTAAGGCCCCAGGATGTCAAAATAAAACCGCATTTATCATCTATAGAAAAATCTAGCTGACAAATTCACACCTCTGCGCTTCCTTCTTTGTTAATTAAAATGCAAGGGGAAAGAGTAGATAAATATTCTGCTCCCGATGGGAGAACTGAGAGGAGAGCTTGCGTCAAACCAATCTAAGGATTGATGATCACTGATGATGATGCCTGCCCACTCGAAAGAAATTTATTGCAAAGCATTCTAACGCATGTGTCACCTTCAGGTGGGCGAAACGTACCCGAAGACGACGTTCAATTGTCGAAACGATACATTTCTGTCAGGTGGGCACAAATTGGGTTCCACCACCTACTTCGCATAATTAGATCGATTCCCAGATATAATATTTAAATTATATCTAAAGAAGCCCATGTTGGTTATCGTTTGAGCGGAGAAAATCATGAACACATCCGCACCCTCTCCCCAAAATCTAAAACGACCATCTATACGAGTGTATAATATCAGCATTTAAAGCAAACCAATCTATTTCAATCCTAAGATTAGGGTTCTCGGAGTATTAACGTTTCCTACCAAGAAAGAGGTTATTCACAAAATGCACCCAGGATCAAATTTGCGACAAGAAGTTCCAACTTATTATTATTTTTTCAGTTTCCTGAAAACACTTCAGCCATTTTCTTCGCATCGAAATGAATATAGCAAAACAACGAAATTATTGTGTATACACACACACACACACACACACACACACACACACACACACATATATATATATATATATATGTGTGTGTGTGTGTGTGTGTGTGTGTGTAAGTAAGCACATGAAGAAGGCCTCGGAGAAGGCCGAAAGCTCAAACAATCTACAATGTGAGTGTCCTTTTAACTGTTATCTATGTTATTTGTGTTCTAATGTGCCGTCCAAATATTATACTGCTCGTGTGAGTGTTTCTATATCACCGATATATATATATATATCTTCGAAATGGAACGCTCTTCGGCGACGCACAAATATATAAAAACACAGATGTAGATTTTTAGAATATAGAGACACAAAGAAAGGACACTCACAATGTGTTATTTGACGCTTCGACAGCTCGGCTGTCGTCTTCAGAATCTGAATACGACAGCCGAGCTGTCGAAACGTCAAATAACAAATTGTGAGTGTCCTTTCTTTGTGTCTCTATATTCTAAAAATCTACATCTGTATATATATATGGGCATCAGCAGCTCCACCCAAGCTACGTGATTTTTCAGGTACCAGATCTTCCTGGGAAACCATAACCGGCACAGGGAAAGAAACTGGCCCCCAAACCCTGGTGTGCGAATTTCACACACCGTCGGGCTAAGTATTGAGTGAACTCTATTATCACCTACAAAACCGACCTTATGGTTGATTACTGTGTTTGTATAACTTATAAAGGGAGTCACTTGGCCGAGAGGATTTATTAAATATTAGTGGACATTGGTGGTTTTATATTATCAGGTTTAGGATCATTCAAGACAAAGAGAGAGATTAAAAAGAAACAAAGACTTTATTTCAACGTAACTTATTTCTTCCCTAGTGGAATATAAATTACAAAACATATTTAAGCACAAAAAAGAAAACTGAAGAGACAGGGCAAGCTCTTTCTCCTCTTTAATTTTTAGAAGTACATACTTTTACGCAGACCACATTCTCAGGAAAATTCTTCCATGCTGTCATTAGAATCATCATTTTTTGGCTATGTTCGTGTATAAAAATAGGAGAAAGGGAAATTCCAAAATGAACTTAATGGGCGAGGGTTGCAAGATTACGTAAAAAAGTACATTTAAGAGCTACTGCAGGGGCTTAAAAAATGAAAAGCAGCTGCGATTCCTCACACTTCTTTAACTCATGGCAACTAGATCGGATCTTACTCCTAGAGCAATTTTGTTAGGAATTATTTCTCTCAAATTAACATATTAGCAAATAAACACTGAATAAATAGTAGCAGCATAAACCATGTAAACTTGACATAAATAAATTGCAATTTACATGGGTGCACAAGTGATAGTAAATTAAAGGAGCAGAACGACAGCGGTCACACATTTATGAAATGATGAAATTTTACGTATTGATAAGATGACAGTTGTTGTTCAGTCTTGTTTATAAAAATCCACACCTTCTCAAAAAGATATTGCTGAGGACACAAAAAAATTATAAAATTATCAGCACCGGTACACATCGTCGCACTCAAACAAAAGACTTGCCGATGTCAATAGAGTTCATCAGCTAACAGTGATTATCACAATTCTAACCGAGGAAACGCGGCTACACTCAGAACATCCCAGAAAATACAGTGTAATGTAACTTATTATTAATTTTAACTTGTTGATAAATAATATGCTTACCCAATAATAAGCTTCCCCATTAATTTCGGAACAGACCCAGTTGCTGGATCGCACATTAAGAAATCGACACGATTTATAAATAAGAAATTTGATTTTTTACATAGGAATTATAATTATTATGACGACGAGAAGCGCTAGGAACATGTTTCTTAAGAAAAATTAAGAAGGCAGTGGAACGCAACACTCGATCTCTGGCTATGCGCACATCACAATTAAGAACGCGCCATAAAAATATTCACCAATTCAGTCTTATGAGCGTATAGGCCGCAGCCGATCATTATTTCATCATTAATGTCTCCACAGCCGCCTAGAAAAAAATCCTACTGCGAAGTAAAGGGAATTTCGGGACATGCCATCTCCTGAAAACTCCTAACTTACGAGACATACGATACAAACTTATACCGTTGCACTAGATGGTTCGATTGGGGGGAGGGAGCGAGGAGAGGACATGACGAAGACCTTAAGGAAACTCTTCATCTCTTCATGAGGGAGGGCCGCGGCGAGATACGAACGAGGAGTCGTCCCCTGAGGCGGAACAATATCTGACGAGAGACGAAGTTATCCGGTCCTCAGTCCGTGGACAGGGGGAGATGAGGAGGCTTTCGCGGCCGTTTCCCGCCGCCGGAGAGGGGTTCTCCAAGGCGCCCCGCTCCCGTCACGGCCCCGTCTCCTCGGCCTTTTCGCCAGTCATGGGGGCCGACGACATCTTCTTGTGCACCACCCACATGTGAGCCGCCAGGTTGAAGTTGTGGGTGAACCGCCGGTTGCAGATGGGGCACCTGAAGCGCGGCTGAACCCCGCACTCGTACCTGCGATGCCTGACCAACGTACTGCGACAGGAGTAACCTCGACCACAGTCCGTGCAAACTGCTAAAACTGACGTGTCCGAGGGGACCAGGGAGGAGTTGCGATGCTGCTGTTGCAGGACTGTCGTCGCCGCCGGCCACGAGGGGGGTATTTGCGAGCCGGGGGGCAGGCGGGACGGCGGTGCGTTGGTGGCGGGATGTTGGTGGTGGTGCTGGTGGTGTTGGTGGGACGGGAGGGGACTGCGGGAGGCGCCGGACGTGGAGGAGGGAGGGGCGTGGTGGTGCGGTTGCGGGGGCGACATGCCCATTGGGAACGGGCGTAGGTACAGCGCGGTCCTCGCGTCCGGCTCAGCTTCCGAGGCCAGCATCCCACCGCCGGCGACGTCCAACTGAGGCAGCGTGAGGACTGCAAGAGAGCGGCGTAATGTGAGGCAAAAGGCGCTCTCTCTTGAGTCTCAAAAATTTGAAAATAAACTGGTCCTAATTCTTAACAAGGCTCATCAGAAGGAAATAAAAAAAAAGAAAAAATTCAGACTAACCTCTATAATGTAGCTCAGGCAACGTAAATGTGAAAAGAACAAATTATACCAATGCTTACCCAGAGTAAACACTACCCAGCGTGCCAAACAGGTTATTATTTCACGGATTTTTGTTGAAATGGGTGGTTGGGAGGGGTTGTTCGGGGGGGGGGGGGGTTAAAACAGAACGTGTTCATTCACGGGTATGGATGCAGTCGAAATCTGGATCAAGGCATAAATGTGTCTCATTTTAGCGATGTTCAAAAGTACCTGAAGCAATAGGCTTTAATGCAGGGTTAAGAGAAAACTATTCGAGTACAGAAACTGAAAGCAAAGGATTGAAGGCCCTGAATTGCAAATTCTAACATATCTACAAGTAAACTAGTCTCAGAGCGAAGCCACAATGTTATTACTGTGTGTGTGATCAAAAGAAAAAGTTCAACAAGAAAGGAAGATTTTTCTTGCACATCTAATATGCACAAAACTGTTTAACACCTTCTTAACAAGGAGAGATAATATACTATGAAGCCACTATGTTAAAAAAACTAAACGCCTTTCAACAAAATTCATAAGAGAGTGAGATAAACTGATCACTGAAATTGAATTCGTGACGGCCGGACTTAACGATTGAGACCCTTCTTGATGAGTTAGACTGCGAGAATCGATAAGACTATCTTGACATAGAAGTTGAAAGATAAAAGTAATTTCGAAATTATTACACAACAACGAAGCAAATACGGAAACGCACGGATAATGCTATAAGACTGAGGACAATTATATTTCTCCTGCGGTAGTGTAAATGAAAATAAAAATAATTCGTTCGATAAGATTACCTGGAATCATTAAAGCTAACGAAAGGGATAGTAAAAAAGTAAATGTTCGGCGAAAGCAAAAAACAAAACTGCAATACGAGTAATTTTCAACGCACGATTGACGCAGTGAAGAAGAGTTGGACAAGCGGACGCAGCTTCTTTATAAACTCACAAGTGTCGCCCAAAAGAAAAAGGTACGGAGACAGAGCCACGCGCCAACAGAAACCAAAGATCACAATGCACGTGAACAAACACAGCACGGGCTAGGTCACGAGCGAGGAAAACGTGGCCACTTGGGACAAAAGACATTACGAGTCATTCACTCTAATGAAGATTTACAACACGGAGGGCCCATTCTTTTTGCACGTTTGAAATTCTCCCCATGTTTAAAAGATCTCTCTGTATGTGATGTCAATTAAAGCCCACCTTTCCATTCCCAGAAGCAGAGCGAGGGGGAATAACAATGTCCTAGGGCAATGCCCAACGCAACCAATAACAAAGAAAACAATTTAATTCGATGGGATATAAAAAAAATACTAACTCCCATATAAGCCGATAAAAATAAAATCTTCGGGTAATTTCATTCCTGCAAGAAAACTAGAATGCTCAGTCCAAAAGAAAAATTGATAGAAAAATTCACCCGCTGAAAAATTACACGGAAAATATTTCATCTCTGTCCCACAAAAGAAAGCAATTAATGCTAAATACGAATATTTTACAATTCATGGCGCCCAAGATGGGATATCCATATTTAGCGCATTATTATCTGAAGAAATTGAGTCATAAATGCTCGGCATAACTCTCAATACTTATGGCAATGCTTGAAAGGGCTTGCATCATTTGAACGTGCTATTTGTGTTCATTAATAAATTATTGACTTGAATGTCCTCTTCTTCAAATTTTTAACACTTCAAACGTTAATAAAAATGTGCTCATTTGGAGAAGCTCTTGTCATAGCAACTTACAGTACAAATCGAAATATCGTAAACATGAGAATTTAAGTTTGAATATTATTGGTGGAATACATTAGTTCCGCGTCATTGGTTGGAGGAATGAGATAAAATAGTAGACATTTTTTTTTGTAAAAATATGAACATTTCCAATCCTAATAACTATGCGACTGGCAATTAAATATGCACTTTCTTGGAAGCAAAAGCAAAGGCTACAGTCAAAAAAGCGCTTTCACACCATAATGCCATATTAAAAAAAGATTGCATACAAAGCCAAGTCCAGGGTAGAATTTCTGTTTAACCTGGGAACACGCAACCGACCAGGTCAAACTGGTTATTGCAATCTGTTACGAGGGTAGTCGACATTGGATAGGCAGCTGACCACGCCTAGCTGGTCTGATCAATTCGAAAAACATTATGAGTCGATTGTGGAGTACGTAGGGGTAGTAGGGTACCAGTGATTCTCATGTAGGTATCTTTTGTATAACTCTTGAAGGCACAGAATATTGTTAGGGCTATCGATAGCCTTAAATAAAAGTAAGTAGTTTTAATGGTATGCTTCGTGTACCCCACGGTTCTGCTCGGTGAATCTCGGGGGAGGGGGGGGGGTGTTGCTGGAACCTCAATGACGCAGCCAAGGAATGAAGCCAGGATGGAATTCTACTTCCGAGAAAACGTGGCCCGAGACATTTTCAGATACCACTTGGACGTTCGATGAACTACGTAAATGGAGGGTACGGAAGGAAACATTTGGGATTTGATTGGGTCACGAAAACTTAAATCTTAGGTGGACAGAGTTTCAACTCATACATAGCGGACAGTGGATGCTGATATATTAATTCACAATGGCTTTTTGAAACGTGGCCTAATATCCGAGGAAACGAATCTATCAAGCATTGATTCGAACTAAATTACCTTCTCCATCGTCTATTAGTGGGATATAAACAGGCAGTGGGTTTGGCAGGAGCTCTTTTTGAAGAGCAGAGAGATCGAATAAGCACCATTTAATAAAAACGTCGAGGGACGGAACCGTTTAAGCATGCCAATAAATCACCCCTCCTTTCCCGCCTGCCCCAAGAGGGCCTAGAACCGGCAAACGGATTTATTTCCGGGAGTAATACCTTTTAAGACACTAACAGCCCCGCAACGAAGATTTCGCTATAATTTTAATTATATATTTTATGTTTATGTATGCACATGTGTGTGTACGCATATACGTATGTATGTGTGTGTGTATATGTATATACATATATATATATATACACACACATACATACACACACATATACCTGTATATATATATATACACATATGTGTATATGAATGGATTACGGTAGTCCAGGGGTAGAGCGTTGGACTACTGACCGGAGGGCCCGGGTTCGATTCCTGGGCAAGGCACTCTTAGCACCTGCAGCTCCACTCAAGCCATGTGATCTTCCTGGGAAACCATAACCGGCACAGGGAAAGGAACTGGCCCGTAGGTGCAGAGAAGTGCGCGTAAGTGTAGCGAAGGACGGAAGAGGTAAAATGGACGGTGAGGAAATCAAATTAAAATATAGGGGACGAGAGAGCATTGTTGGGAGAAATCAAAATGAGGCAATAAAGATGAAAGCACAACATTTTGATAGGCAATGGAAGACTTGATAGACAGTAGGAAGCTAGGCAAGGGGTGTGGGGTAGGAATAGGATGAGAATATTGGATGGAATGAAGAGATATAGAATGTGCGCGGAATTAAATAACAGTTTATCGTCGCATGGGGTGGCAGGTTTTGTTTTGTTAAGCGCCGTAAGAAATTTAGTGGGTTTAGTAACGTCCATCCAAGGTTCCCATCCTGCAGCCTACTCAACTCTCCAAGCAACGGCTAGATGGTAAAGCATCCGTTTGCCCCCAGCGTCAAAATAAATGTAAAAGCGCGTTCAAGAGTTCAACGAGGGCGGGGGACGTGGGGGGGGGGGGGGAGAAGATCGGTGGAAAGGGGAACGGGCGTGTCTGTTGGTTTGCACGGATCACCTTAGCGCGAGAACCCAACGCCGACGCTGCGGACCGAAATGAAGCCCATCCACGAAGTCCCAGAATGGCCCCCGCCGTTGTATTCATGCAGACTCATAAGGGAATGGCACGGAAGATCAAGAAGGATGGGTGCTATTCCTCGTGGGGAAGGGGGGTTTCCTTCTCTCCTCCACCTCCTCCTAGGTGGATCGATACTACCCGGAAACTACGTAACGGAAAAAGAGGTGGAAGCTTCTACCCGAGACCTATTCGGAAAATGATGATCAATCGGCTATTCCGAGTGGTGCGTCCCACGGTGAACCCCGGCTCATTTCTCTCTCTCCCTCCCGCTGTCCCTTTTATCAAACCACATGATTTATTCCTCGGGCGAAGGGGAAGGCGTAAAGCGCCCGTGGAAACTTCCACCGGCGAAAAATAACATGGCGCCGCTTCATTCTTTCGGAGGACACCAAAACAGCCGGGGACAGAATTCTTAAAGGCGTAAATGGGTGTTTTGGCTCCTTTATATGACAAGGCATTTAACGCCGCACGCGCATTGCGCTATTGATACAGAGGTTTTCGAGCAATTTGCTTATCTCTCAACGAGCTACGCTCACACAATACGCCGAAATAAAAGAAAGGCACTACTGCCTGTATGAATGACGACAATCAAATTCGACTTTGCTACTTGCTCTGTGTGCCACTGTGGAGGATATAATTAGACAAAAGTACTCTCCCTCAAAAAAGCTACCAACGAATACAATAGGCATTATTTTTTTCACACAGCAAAAATTAACGAACGGGATATTTGCGTATTGGTCAATTGTACACACAGTGTATGAAGTCAAGGAAAATAAGCGAAAACCTCAACAAAAATTGGTGCGAATTTTACAGAGAAATGATTTCCACCTACCTACTTGTTCAATTTAATCCAAGAGATTTTTATAGTGGTATTCCTGGTATGGAAGGACCACTTTCGAGACTCCATAAGTACTAATTTGCAAGGTAGCACTGGAACTTAAACACACTAATCTTGGCATTAATAAAAAATCTGATTTTACGGTGTTATTTTATGAAATATGTATTCATTTCATCAACTTGTAGCGAGGCTAGTCACGCCTCTGAATTTTACTCCCTCCACTGCCCAAGCATTTTGAGAGGGGGTCACTGAAAGAAGAAGCCACCCACAAAGCATAAAGTTCGTTCCTTAGAGCAGCTTAAGTCTCAAGGGAACTATACGTGACCCCACATTGACCAAATCATCTAACAAGAAAAAATTTGAGCAATCACAGCCAATGAGATTCCATTGAACTAAGCAATGAAAATAATGGCTACGGATATAATCGAATAAAATGATCCAACAATATCGAAAATCGCCTTTAAAATGCAGTGGCGTTCAATGTTATATAATTATTTCATCCCACCTTAATAAGAGAAGTATTCGAGGATGGTATGCGATTTTTCCATCAATGGTTTAAAATGACGTTCACGTAGTTTTCTAGAACATACTCTTAAGAAGAAATTATTCCAATTATCGATTCAATTTAATTTTGAATAGCAACCGAATTCCAACTATATGCGAAAAATTACTCAAAATGAGATGAGGTTTTACAAGAAATTCTGAACTGAATTAACTAATTCAAATACTTAAGAACAATTAAACTGAAAGATAATATGACGAACTAAGCCTTTACTTAAAAAAAAACCTACCAAAATAATCATACGTACAAATTTAGCGAGTTAAAATCGGCCTAACCGCCTAAGAAAACAATATTGACAGCATCAGACCGAAACATTTTATAAATAAAACGAAAACTCAAGTACCTTATCTTAGGTGAGAAGGCGACCACGGAGGCTACACACAGGGTCGTTGAAATGAGAATTTTTTGTCAAATACTTGAAGAAAATCGTCACTAACTTGTTCTAATAAAGTTATGCAGATTTAAAATCTCAAAAAATACATTTCCCAGCAACGCATGATATCACAGACAAGAAAGGAAATACAGTAGAAATTTAAGTCAACAGTTGTATTTGAATAATTTCACATTTTTCTAAACAAAATAGCAACAACTTTCGAACATTTTTGATTAGAGTTAGGGAAAGAACAAGGTGATTGAACGAGTGAAGAGTATAAAATAATACATACATTCAAAAATAAGCGACAACAATATTTATAGTACATACCCATGCATGCATATTATTTTGAAAATTAAGGAATAGTTTCACACTAGGAGAAAGACTTCACTTCCAGAAGATATTTTGAATTTAGCACAGCATTGAATCCTTCAGTCGTGTCACCGTTTTGGGCGGAGTTGGCAATGGTCTAAAATAGTTTTCTTCTTAGTTTTTTATTCACCAACGAAGTGCAGTCACGAATATCTTTTTAAATCGAGGCACAGACAAACGTTTAAATTTTGATTTGATAAAAACACTAAAAAAGCAGAGGTGCACAGTCGAAGGAAAACAGGAATCATTGCTTCTCAGTGGTGACCGCAATGAGAAATAACGCAGGAGGAACCATTGCACACTGGTGTAGGAGAAGAGGCAACGCTCCCAAGTCCGAAGCGAATACCAATAAACATGCGATTGGCATTTTTTAAAAACCTCAAACATCCAAATTGGTAATGAACAGCTTTGAGATGGTTGATTCCTCGCTGATAAAGGTTTTTTTTCTCTCTCGCGAGAATTGCTCCACTAAATCTTCACGCTAATAATTTTGGGCCGATTTGCTCCGGGATAGAAATTACGTCCACAAGGACAGTGTGTGTAGATCTCTAAAAAGAAACAGTGGTTAATAGGTTCTCCTAAATCCCCCCGAAATCATATCATAATTCCAAGTTTCCAAATGGTAATTCCGAAAGGGTAAAAAATGAAAACCGATAGGGGACAAAAGCATCACTTGCACGATTGACGTCGTCTTTCAAAACAAGGCGAATCAATATGACGGAAGCCTTCCAAAGAGCTCAATGGAAACGAAACACGATTCGGAAAAAAAGCACGCGGAATGACCAGATGAGAGGGGAGGGGAAGTGTGCGGGATCGGGGCAGGGAGAAAATAAAACGTATGGGAACCAAATGGATGAGGGAGAGAGAGAGAGAGCGAGAAAGAAAAGGTTTAAAAACAATCGGGCGATTTGACCACAATCCCGAAACGAAAATAAAGTTCAAAGGCACTGTGGAAACAAGCCCCAGAGAAGTGTGTTAATGAGGAAAACGATTTTCCACGATTTTTTTCCTTTCTCTCTCCTCTCTCTCTCACACCCAGACGTTCCACACCATTCAACTCCCTTTTTTTTAACTTCCTCTCGTAAACCATCCCACACTTCTCCTCTACCACCAGACGATCGAAGAGAATAAAAATCCGGCACCTTTCCCGGGATGGGTGAGTTGGGGGGGGGGGGGGAGCTGTCGGTTTTTCGCCACCGAAGAGTGTAACTGAAAATGAGAAGAGGAAGTAGTAAGAGAAGAGGGAGGGATGAAAAGGGGGAGACAGGCGGACGGAAAAGGGAGCAAGCAAGGGTTCCGCCTTACCCTGGGCGTAAACCTTTCCCTTCCCGCCCTCACCTTTAAAAGCGCCCTGAGAGAGAGAGATAGAGTCGGGAGAGTGTGACGGAGGAAGGGAGACAAACACCGGGAGGAGTGCGTTTCATCTCCGCCTCCACTTCCTTCTCGTCCCCCCTCTTAACCCCCAACGCCTTCTCCCATCCCTTCGCCCCTTTTACATCCGCACACACAGACACCCACAAAACCCCTTAACCTCCCCCAACTCTCCCCACATTCTCCCCTCCCCCCCCCCCCCCCGCACACAAAAACTCCTGTCTACGCGTCGAGAATCTCCTCTCAAGTATCATTATTGTTGCTATCAAAGGGCCGTCTTCACCTGAAGATGGCCCGGGGTGTGGGACTCGCGCGGAAGGGGGGGAGGTGGAGAAGGGTTCGAGTAAGACGGGGAGGCTGGGCGGACGGGAGAGGGGAAGGGACCATGGAGAAGGGGGTGGCTGAGAGACGGGAGGCTTAAAGGGAGGGAGCCAAGGGCGGAAGGAAGGGAAGGGAGAAGTACGCCGATAAAGGGGAGGGACGAGTGGGGTGAAGAAAGCATCACGCGCCGCCGAAAGGCATTTCGAGGGAAAAGGGAGCGGAGTGGGCCACTTCGGGAAGGAAGGTGGCGAGGAAGATAGGGATGGAACGGAGGAGAGAGGACTTGTGGGGGAGAGACAGAGAGAGAGATAAAAGAGAGGACGTGGAAACACTCGAAAAAAAGTCTTGCGGGTGGAGGGCAGCGGCGGAGGAAAGGGGGAGGTGCAGAGAGAGAGAGAGAGAGAAGAGGGCGCGACAGACAGGCGAAGCGGCTTAATCGTGGAGAGATTGCGGCTACACGGTTCCCGACCATGAAAGGGGGAAGAAGAGGGAAAGAGATGAGACAAAAGAGGGCGAAGGATGTGCAGGAAGGAGAGGGGTAATGGGGTATAGGAAAGGGGGAAGTAAGCAAATTGAGGAGTAAATACAGAGAATAGCAGTAATGACGGTTTAGCGAAATGAACAGTTCCTACTAGGAAGTATAGAGGCCATTCGGAGTTTACGGATAATAATATTCTGAAACATATAGAACGCAGGAAAATCAAGAAACTACCTCCTGGGCCGCAAGGGATGGATTGTACCCGACGAGGACGGTAAAAGCGAATTAGAACGAATTTATTAGGTGCCTGAATAAGTACCTGAATTTTAAAAATGTATCACGCAAGACGAGAACTATGAAACCCAAAACAGAGGAGAGGGATGGATTGTCTTAAGGAAAGTGGATATCGTCCTGACTAAAGAGAGAACCCATATTTTTCAGTACTAGGACACAGGATTTTCGGTGAACTTATTCCGTGCCTTCTCCGAGAACAAGTAGGCGGCGAAGGTGGGCGGGAGAAGTAGCAAACGCTAGCAGGAACGCATGGTGGCCAAAGGGATCCGAGAAAAAACAGGGTTCTTCAATTTTTGAAGCCTCATACGTCTCCCGTCCCCGTACACACGTCCGTCCGACCGCCTGTCTCACACGTGGAGAAACGGCTGAACTTAAGTGAAGACGGAAGATGCTGAACATAATGGAAAGTGAAAAAGACGCAGAAAGGGATCGTGGGAAAGAACGGGGGAGGAGAATCAACTGCGGAGGCAAACAAGGACGGAAACACCCCATATACACACTTCCAGAGGAAGTCCCACGAGGGTGTATGGTGAGGGATTTTTTTTTTTTAAGGGTCAGGATGCCTTCAAGAGGAAATGGGAGGCGAAGAAAACAAGGGTATAGATAGGCGCAAATACGTGCATTCGGAAGGTAAATGGTAACATCGTAACTTAAGGGGTGAAACAGAGGAAATATGGGCTGCGAAATATTCCAATTTCCCGCGAACAACTTCATACCAGATTCTCCAAACACCACAAACTGAAATGCAACTCGATTGTACGCTTTCCCAAATCTGGTGCCATTCTTCCCCATTTCCGGGACCTTTCCATAGCAATTGAGTGTGAGAGAATGAATGAGGGAAGGACGGCAAGTAGAACGTGTGAGCCATTAACAAATCACCTAGAAACAAACGCTGGTGAGAAAAACAATCTAGAAGATTTGTAATGAAAATGATATCAATTAGTGTTCCCTCAAGGCAGCAAGAATAAAATTTCCGATTCGCACAACAGCGTTTCTGCAATTTAAGATACATGAAAACCCCTGACTTTTTCCGGTTATCCTGGCCAAATTTATAAATATCTACATATAATTTTAGTGAATGGCAACACGTGTTCTCTTAAGAAGGAAGCCCTTAACAATGAGTACCTTACCCTTAACAATGAGTACTTTACATGTGCAGCCACATTGTTGAAATTGAGCAGCTTTTGTAAGCATACTGCCTTTAAAGTATTACTTTTATACCAGGGCAAATATTCCGCCAACTTCAATGCTTAAACAGTGTACAATTTATCTGGGTAGTGCACAAATTTAAAGTTTTTAAAGGAACTTACCAGGGCACGATCTGCACAATTATTGTTTGAGATGGTCCAAACGCCATCATTGCAGGCGGATTGTTTAATGATACCGAAAGATAAATCAATCGGAGACAAAAAAATCGAATTAAGGGACATATGATCTCTCATGTAAACACACGCAATTCAAAGCAACTTATTTTTCCCAATGACCACCAATACACGGAAAGAGAGCGCCCTTATGATGCATTTCACATAGGATTTTGACCTGCGTTCTACCCAAAAACCCCCGATGTTTAAAGGTAAACGGAGAAAAAGATCCCGGAGAGGATAGACTGGGATGGAGACTTGATAGAGTGAGGGAAAAGGGACAGATGAAGGCGGGCCCTCGGAGTGGGCGAACGAACGTGGAGAGACTAGTGTGGGGTCCACAGAAAGAGGCTCTGAGGGGAGAGACGGAGAAGAGGAGAGAGAAGGTGAGGAGAGATGCAGGAAGGAGGGAGCGAGAGAGAGAGGTGTCTGGTTGGTTTTTGAAGGGAGAGGCAAGGTGGGAGAAAGGGAGGGTTAGGGAGAAGGAACCCTTCCATTCTTCTGGGCGCCAACGGGCAGGGTGAGAGGGAGAGGAGTGCAGGGAGAGGGGGAGTGAGCGAGTGAGTGAGGAGGAAGTAAGCCTCACACCACCCTTCCCCCTCTGCCCACCCTCTCTCCCACCCACCCAGCCAGTCAGCCACCAGCCCAAGACTCACCCCGATAGACCTCGAAAAGCCGTGGGGTAGGTCTTTACCGCATCCCCCTTCCCGACGCCCCTCCCACCCTCTCAAGGGAGGCATACGAGTGTTCGCTCGGCGGAGCCAAGGAACACGTTGAAGAGCAGAGGGGAGATGGGGAAAGAGGGTTAGGGAGTAAAAGAGGGGGAGCGGAGGACTGAGCTTTGGTGGAGGAGGAGGGATGGATATCGTGGTTCGGCCTAAAGTCGGGTCGTGGGATAGAGGGGGGTGGGAACCCGATATAAAAAGAAGAGACGATGATAATCGAAAAAAATCGAGCAGAAAATCCATGCTCCTCACGCGACAACAATTGGACAGTCAACAAACAAACATGGGTCACTGGGACGTAGAGAAGTCTCAGGAATGCTACCCCAACCTTCAACCCCTCACCCTTTCGTTTCCATTTTCACTTTCTCAGGAAAACACCTAGCATTTTGCAAAGGGAAAATACGGGCAACGGATGAAAATATATGTTCACACAATTTTTAAAACATTTAAAACATCCTCCTAAATATCATTCCGGAGAGTTGCCTCCCTCGAGACGTAGCAATATTCCTGTTTCTTTACCGCACACTTTTCTCCTCCTTCGCCAATCAACTCGCTTTTAAAAATCCTCTGGAATACGAAACAATGACGACGGCCCATACTGTTCCGTTTTCGTTCTCCTCATCCCCCCCCCCCTCAATCCTACCTAGAGTCATGACTAAAAATCGCGCATCATTGCGCGCGCACGCTTGAAATGGGGCGTTCTTGTCCCCCAACCAAAAATTTACCGATATACCGGTACACACACACACGCACGCGAAAGATTGATTTATTTATTTATTTCCTTCCTTTTCTCTCAGACAACGGTGGATTATTACGTGGAGGTTGGCCGGTCACGAACTCGGCGGGCGGCTTGTCTCAACAGGTCTTGCGATCCTTCGCGGGGCGGATCTTCCGCGATACCTGGCGCACGTTATGTCCGGCCGATTCCCGAGCGCACCTGAACCCGGGAGTCCCTCCTTCGGGATTGTTCAAAAGTGACGCGTCCACGACGGCCCACACCCCGCCAACCTTCACACGCCGCTCCTTGCCACGTGGTTCTTCTCGAAGTGGGCCATCATCTTGTAGTAGTACGCGAATCGCTTGCTGCACAGCTGACACTGGAACATCGGTACGATGCCACACTCGTACCTCAGGTGCCGGATCAAAGACTTTTGGCACGAGTACTTCCGATGGCACTTGTGGCACGACGGGGGATGGTCCACGGTGGAAGGTGGCGGGGGAGGCTGCGGCGGCACCATCCGAGAGCACCCGGTGCCCAGGTACGGCGCCAGGGTCGCCGTGGTCTGCAGGGGGTCGACGACGCACTCCCCTCCCGGGGCGGGGGGCTCGCGGACCGACGCCGCCGGGTGTCGGGGGTTGCGATGAGCGATCGCTTGACGGGCTTCCAGTGTCGGGATTGGGTTAGACGAAGGCAGCGATTGGAGGGCGTCCTGGACCGCGGGGAACAGGGCGGCGGCGTCCAGCATGTTGGCCGGCGGCGACAGGAAGATCGCTGAAAAAGACCGGGGGAGGGGGGAAAGGTCAAAGGACCCGGAGAGAGAGAAAGACACGGCGGTCGCGCCGACTCGAGTCAACCAAAAAATGGCGAAGATGCGGGGGAGAAGGGGAGGGTTTGGTGACGTGATTTTGCCAAAGGCCGAGATGTGTTTTCTTTTTAAATCATTCTACAAGCAGAGAAAGGTATTCGGACTTTTGCCATTAATAACCAGTCATAAGTCTTGAGAATCAGGAACAGAGCATCAGTTAACTAGCGATTGTTTCGGTATCGCATCGGGCGATTTTGGGCCCGTGAGGAAATTGTTTAAGGAAATATTATTTTAAAAATGTTTAATGGACAGGAAAATGCGCATTCATGGATGAAGGAAAGAGAATATTGTGCCAATCATTTTTTTCCATACGTTTTCATTTTTAACTGATGAAAAATACCATACATATTCCCTGAGGACCTCTAAAAAAATTTCATCCAGTCTCGTTTACACGACATGAGCCCTCGAAATATTCAGAGCTATAACGATTTTTGTTATCTACTGTGCTAATGACGAGATAAATTATTCATGGATTCCCATTTATGTATATTCTATGCATTGATCAGAAAATATGCACCATGGTCTAACCGGATAAAACAAAGGCATTTCATTTTGAAGAAACTTTGCCAAAAACAAAAGAAAACACTTAGTCCACAAGATAATTATCTAAAAATTACAAAAAACCGAGGTTAAAAATAGTAACCATAATTAAATCAATTTTTATCAAAATATGAGAAAATATCAGATAATAGCAGAGGACCACCGCAGCACGACAACCTTCCCAAAATAATGTCACTACGGTCGAAATGCAAACTAAAGGAAAGACGAGAGCAATTTTTTATTTAAACGCAAAGAAAAGGGAGTACTATGAGAAATACGAAATTAAGTAGGTGATTTTAGTTAATCCATGAATAGAGGGAAATCATAAGGATTAATTTTCGCGAAGAGAAAAAAGAAAAAATTAAAGTACATCCTCTCTTCTTTGAGGGATAACTTTCAATTTAGAATTGCGGCGAAACATGTGACGAATGAATCACATTCAAAATGGTATAATGACAGTGACCCTTGTGCAGATCATATTTCAATATGAAATGAAGGCAAGTCCCCTCGATAAAACGGGAGGAAAGATTAAGAGGGGAAGACATGGATATGACGCATCAGATACAATGCGTCACCGAATTATAAGTGAAGGTGAAGCACACAGGAAAAGAATTATTGCTTAAAATATCGCTCACCAATCTTCTCTTGTAGTTCTAAATAGTTTAGCGTTTGCGTTATTACAACGTAAATGGGAGACATCATGACACTATACACACACACAAACATACACACATTCTGCGGAGATAAAATAAAATGTGCCCCAAATAAGGGAAATTGTTGAAGCGGGATGGAGAAACATCACAACTGGAAAACAGATGTGGGCTGAGGAGGTGAAAAAAATGCAATGCAGAGCTCAAAGTTTTGTGACGGAAATCTGCAGCAAGGCATAAAATGAAGAGGCCCTGATCGTGGAGAGAACCCAGGATTAATTCATTTCTCATAGTATGACCTCATGGGCCAAGTCTTTTTAACGTCCGATGCCCTGTACCAAAAACCTCTTGACGGGCGACTAGGAAAACCGACTTTATACGAAGCCGCGCCGTCAACTTAAGGTACGCCAAAACGAAAGCCACCGCACAAGGGTGGCCTCAAAATTTTGTAGTTCGCGAGATGGACAACGGTGCATTACATAACGCCACTTAAAGAGAGAATGAAATGTTTGGAGAGGAAGACAGGGGGACAGCTACTTCGACATGAAGCCGAGGAAAAGAACCAGGTGATGAAGTTAGAGAAGCGCAAAATATGACGCAACCACGAACAGGGAGCCGTGCGATATTTACTAATATCGTCCATCAATATAACATAAATATCGAGGTGGCGAAAATACATATACACGGCGATAACATTCGCGGATATTGAGCAACACCGTCGATCTCGCCTTAAATCTCGATATCGACTCCATGTTGATAATACTCTCCATACCGAAAATAATAATCGATCCACGATGTATCGGTGCCTTAATATTTAAAATATCGACATGTTTTAGATAGATGGCCATACTGCAAATCCCTGTCCGTGAGCAGGTAGTGGACGATGGGGGCAGGGAGGAGAAAGGTGGTTATCAGAGGTGGTGCGGAGGACGAGTTTGAAAGGGGAGCAAAGAGGCTGAGCGACTGGCAGAGGTAATATTCATAGAGAAACGCCTGCATCCTTAAACTCGGGGCGGGAGTTATTCGATGGACGGAGGAAAGGGTAAACCCATCCACCAGCTATGGAATAACCTTTCCCATATTCATGGAGAATCATTAGGGGCAGAAAGCAGGGGGCGGATAAAGTGAGGGAGGGATGGGGGAACTAAGGCTGGCTGGCTGGCTCTCTCACCCTCCCGCCGTTCTGGGCCGAAGGGGTCGATATTTCGCGGAAATGGGGGAGGCGGAGGAGGAGAGACGGACGGAGGGTGAAAGAGGGAGAAAGGGAGGGAGAGAGGGGAGAAAGAGAGGGAGGGAGCCCCAAAGAAGAGTTGAATAACCCCGCTTACCCCAGCCTTACAACTGGGAGACTGTATTATGCCGGCGAAACGAAGTTCTCAAAACGAGAAACCAAATACGAGATTAGGGTCCTCTTTACGCGAGGCGAGGTGGAGTCGTTGAACTTGCCATGATTAAAAAAACTAGAATTGGCGAAAATATTACGAAAAATGAGACCCTTCCGGTAGTATTAATTATTGGGGAGGGACCAATATGCACAGGGTACGCCTGGTGAAAGGATAAGGATAAGGACACCCGTGATTTAAGGAAAGGTCTTATGGGGGACGGAGAAGGGACGTAACAGATGAACCAACCAAAATGATGGTATATAACATGGATAGTACGCCCATTTATCTTGAAAGTGAAGTGATTGAGTTATGCAGGGTCATTATTCTTGCACTGTTTAACGTTGGTGCGAATTATAGATGAAGCATCACTTTGTAAATGTAATCATGAAGCATCTGGAAAATTTCAAGCATTTCAGGGAAGATCACAGACGGGTGAAAGAGACTAAACTAGTTTTTTTAAAAATTAATGAAATAGAGTAGCCGGACAGATTTGCTACCAGGCACAACCATGTTTCAGGCACGAACACCGTTTATATTTACAGCTTTCAAAATGGTGTTCCGGATCACTTCCTGGAGGTTTCACGGGCTACATTGTTATACAGAATATTTCAGCTATCCCAATGTCCACTTACGTTTCCGAAATAAGTTTCGATTAAATATTCCTCATTTCCATTGCACAAATGATACTATTTGGAGAACTTGAAGACATTTTTTTCCATCATTAGTAAACAGTTATTTCTAATTAATGGCTATATGTAGCGTGTTGCCACGCTATTATCTAAAAATGCTGACGATTAATGTTACTTGTAATAACCATTAGTAAACCTCGATAAAAAAGCAAACATTAATACACAACTTTTACCTATTTCGGTTGGTGAATATGGGGTCCATGTCAATTATTTTTTCACCTAATGCACTTGAGAATAGGATGGGGGTATCAATTAATAGGCAAATATAAATTTGTATTAACTAATGATAACAAATGTGTAATAGGCACGGAATGTGACATTATTTTTCACTCGACATTTCCATATTTCAAGGTACTATTTACTGTATTAGACCTAAGAAATAGCGAACAATTACGATGATTATTTCAAAGTGTTATAAAATATTGTTTGGTCACGAATGACGCCAAATACCAATGCATTGTCATAAATTCATTTCAATAAAAAAACTTTTTCCGGATCATTTTTATGACTTCGTATAGTATGTTATGCTTGCGTTTTTAAATTTTGTTATATAGTTATATCCAAAAACTTTGTAATTTACTTATGATACCTTCCACGCACACATTTATGCACCCGAATATTAAAACATTTTTCCGGTCGTTAGCATTCAGGTTCTGGATATTTTTCCTTTCTGGATTTTTTAATAAAATCACAGCACTCAAGCAGAGGGTCGTACTCTTCAAGCTCGATACTGCGTATGGAATTCACATATTAGGGTTGAGGGGGCCGGGGGCAATTCCTTTCCCTACGCCTCCCGTGTGAATTCCCAAGACCATTTGGTACCCGAAAAATCGAGAAGCTTGGGTGAAACTGCGAGTATACAGAGGCGTCACTTAGAATCGAGCCAGGGCCCTATTATCAGTAGCGCAGAGCCTTTCCCACTCGACTACTACAATCCGGGTTTTATAATATTTTCAATAAAATAACGCGTAAACAGAGACGAAATACAGCCACAGATGAGATCCAGATATGAACTATTTGCCCGACTCCCCAAGTGAGAATTACTGCGAGTAACATGCTACAGGAAAAGAGGGATGGAAGAATGATTCGAGACAAATAATGGGGAAAAGGTGAAACCGGTCGTGGAGTATGAACCATTTGATTGAGGAAGATGTCCTCGACGCCCTCCTATGGTTGCCCGCCTCTTTCATAAAACCACGCTCACATTTATTAAGTTTTACAGTTTCAATCACCACGGATTAGAAAAATAATCTGAGGGTTAGAAACACAAAAAGTAAGATCAAAGAACATCTTAATAAGAATACAAGAATAGAGACTATCTAGAGATGAGGTCAGAGACCTGTTTTTATACTGAGATATATTTTGTAACATACGTGTAAGAACATCGGTGTGTGTCCCAATGGATTGTATTCGGGGTTGTAGTGTGCGCCAATCGACTGCGATCATACGCTCAGTCCGGGAATTACGTCCCCAGAAATTCCCAAAACCTCGATTCCTCGATTTCTACAGACAAGACTTCTAATCGAAGTGAATTCTGACAGAGCCAACGGTGAACCGAACATAAGGATATGACTTCATGAAACTATTTCGGTCCTAAATCAGTGGTATTTTCAACCCAATTGACCGATTTTTACTCTCGCAATGACGATCATGTCTTTTCCAAACTGAGGCATCCGAAAACTATATTTCCCACATTTACCACTACATGCTGTGCTAAAAGAGAATAACATTCCTGGGCGGGTGAATGGCACAGCGGAGGCAGGGCTGTTTTAGGACTGGATTTCGACCAGGTCTCGGCGAGGATCAATCTCACCCTCCCACTTCACCTCCAATCATTCCCGAGAGAGGAAAAATATCAAAACGAAGCTCCTCCGACATCACACTACTATATTGCTCCACGCCCTCACTACATGCATCAGATGATCAGGAGCTAAGTTTAAAAAAGACATTTCCGCATACAGCCGCTCCGGGGAAAATTTTCAGCGGGTATATCGGGCATCGGATAACTGCAGGAGGGCAAAGCTAGGCGGAAAGATATATGGTGATTTCTTTATCCTAGCGCCAATTTTTTACTGCTTGTCGGGAACGAAGAAAATTATTCTCCATTTTTGGGAAGCCGTGCACCGTAAAACTTTTCAAAAATCGAACGACAGAAAAATACCTAACATTTGGCCGACATGCATACAATATTTTTAGGATCATCTTCGCACATAGACACCGAAAAAAAATAATTTCTATTAAATATCTCGTCCTCTTCATTAAAGCGCACACTACTAAGCAATTACTCAATAGCTAAAATTGCTAGTCATACTGAACATTCATTTCTCCAAGAGGAGGCAAGCAGCGGCATGGCGAAAAAAATCGCCCCTGGTAGAGGCAGGTGCAAAATTCATTATTCCTTTCCACTTAAATACGCGAGAACAATTGATGACACTTAAACTGTCCCCAATTGTCATAAATATCGGTAAAATAACGAACAAAATTTTGAACCAACTTGTCCCCCTGGGTGGCAGAAACGCTTCCGCCTTAATTTATTGCCTCGACCACTCAACGCATCTAATGCAAAACTGTCAGTCATTCCAGCTCCCTGAACCGACATGCGCAGACAGTTCAAAGAATAAAATACGCGGGAAAAAGATGGAGAGAGAAAAATAATAATGGGAGTAGGGCGTGGGAGATGAGGAAAAAAAGATGAGGAAGACGAAGGAGGTTGAGAAATTGGGGAAGGGGTGTGTACGGGGAAAAAAGCAAATCACCCACTTAGACGATTCCCACACTCCTCTCCCCCGTCTCGCCTAACCTCCCTTCTCCGGACTCCCGTAGAAACGTATTCAGCATAAAAATGAAAAAAATGAGTGAGAAGAGGGAGGGAGTAAGAGAGAGAGGAATAAAAATAGTCGGGAAGTAAACTACATTAATATTTTTGACATAATGGGTGGGAGGGAGGTCGGTCGGTGGGTGCGCGTTTCGGGGGAGGAAAATAGAGGTGGGGAAGTGGAGATCTCGCATGCGACGGAGGAGAGAGAGAGAGGAATGGGTGAAAAGTGGCGCAAATCTGTCTTCCTCTCCCGGCACATCTCTCTCCCCCCTCTTCCCATTCCAATCCAGCGCCCCTCTTCCCCGCCTTCCCGCGAAATTAAAACTATCCCACTCCACATATTTCCATCCCATCTTCAACCCCCCCCTCCGCCCCCCGACGCACCCTCCACCTCCTCCCGCAAGAAGAGAGACTCTCCCGCCCACACCTGGGGAACAGCTAGTTCTCCGATAACCATCCCCATACCAATACCACTCCTCCCTCTCTCCCTTCACAAAACACCCTTCGAAAAATCTCCACCGTCCCCGTCTCCCACCGCACCGCATCCAGAACTACCTTCCCTCCCTCCGCCCGCGATCCACACCCACGCATCCTCTCGCCCCCCATCACGTCTCCTTCCTTTATGGCGTATTCATAATTTTTATTCATTCCACTTCTTCTTAGAATTTGGTTTCGTTCCTGGAGACAGATCGTCTTATGAACGTAAATCCTCCGGAGGAAGAGGGTGTGAGGGCTTGGGGGGGGGCAGAATGGAAGCGAGGGCCGGAGGAGGGGCGATATAGAGAGGAGTGTGGGCTAGGGGGGGTTGGGGCGGTTTGAAAGGGGTTTCCTTAAAGGCGGGGAGGCGTGGGAGGGAGGAAGATGAATAGGGAGGTGGAGGTTTGAGAGAAGTAAGGAGGTTGATGGAGGAGGTTGCAAGGAGGGAGGCCGCGGGGGAGGGAAGAGGAGGAGGTGGAGGAGGTGGAAGAGATGAGGAAGGAGGAGGCACCAAGGCAACGAGAGTGGGGTGGCGGGGAGACGTCTTATTGATTAGTACGGGCCGCGACGGAGAGAGCGCGCCACTGAGGCAGCGGCGGGTAAGGAGCGCGGGCTCGAGAGGGAGGCGAAGGGAGGAAGAAGGGAGAAAGAGAGAGAGAACGAAGGAGGAGAGGAAGAGGGCAAGGATAAACGGATGAGTGCAAGTAGGAGGAGATGACGGCTGGGGGCCGTACGCGTGAGCAATTGCGTGCGTGCGTGAGCGGGAGTTCGGGAGGAAAGGAACGGGATGCGTCGGTAAGACCCTGGGCGCGGGGAGAGGAGACATGTCTCGGTTAGGGCAGGGAAGGACGATGGGTGATACGAGGGTTGGGAGAGTGTGATGAGCGAAGGGAGAGAAGAGCGCATGTGTGTATATACACACACAAACACAGGAGAGCGGAGATGCAGTTTTGAGGGCAGGGACGAAGGAGGGCGGAGAGAGGGAGACAGGTAAAGGCAGCTGGAATAAGTGGAGAGGAGAGATCAGGGAGGGAAGGTGAAGGGTGGTTTCAAAACGGGACGCCTGTGTGTATGTGCGCTGGAGGAGGGAGGGGAAATATGAGGAGGATAACCGAAAAATGTGGAGTGGGAAAGGAGGAGAGGACGGGACGGATACATAATACAAGCTCGAGATGAGAGAGGTGGATGGAGACTTGAAGAGAAGATGGCGGGCGAAGGACTGGGAGTTGAGGCTTTGGTGGAAAATGCGAGGGGTATGGAGTAGGGTGGAGGTGGTTTTAAGAAGGTGAAGGGAAGATGGAGAGGGGAGAAGGTGCGGCTCTGGTGCGCTGCGCTGCCGTGGAAGTGAAGGAGATAGGGGGGAGGTACCTTGTGAGGAGGTGGAGGGTGAGAGAGAGAGAGGAGATTGAGGAAAAGGTGGAGGAGGCGGGACGGGAAGGGGAAGGAAATGGAAAGGAGGACACGGGACGGATGGGGGGTAGCGTGGGTGGGGAAGGGTGCGGGTTAACCGGGAGAGCGAGAGAGATAGGTTGAAAACGGTACACACACACACACACACAGCCAAGGCACTCAAAGAAGCGAGATAAGAGGAGAGCGAGAGGAGCTGAGGAGGAGGTAGGGAGAGAAAGCAAGACAAAGGAGGTGAACGCGTTTGTTGAGGAGGGGGTGTGGGGGAAATTATGAGGGGGGTTGGGACTAAGAAGGGGGGCACAAAATGCTTATAGGAGGGCGGAGGGAGGAGGTGGGGAGAATGGGGCTGTTCTTCGGGAGGGGGCGAATAATTCACACTCAAGCAGCGTGGAAGGGACAGGGGGACGATGGAAAGAGTAGGGCGAAGGGGATGCGCGGGATAGGACGCGGGGGAGGAGGTGGGGCCAGGAGGAGAGGTTGGGGGAGGTTATGAGAAGTGGAGGGGGGTGAGGAGATTTGGACGGGACGGTGGTGTGGGAAGAGGAGCCGAAATAATATAAAGAAAGGGGGAGTGCGTGGGGGGATAGGAGGGAAGGAGGAGAAGACTTTACAATTGCTTTGAAGACGGGTACAACATTAGGAGGGATGAGACCAAGGGGGAGGACAGAGGGAGGTGAGAGCGGCGAGGAGGGTATACTGGGAGGATTGGGAAAGACGAAAGGCCTTGGTACGGGAGTGGGGAGCGGGGAGGGAGGAGACGGAAAATGAGGACGGAAGATAAAGAAACTTACAAAAGATGCGAGGATGTGGGGGTAGACGGGGCTGGGGAATGAGTGGAGGAATGAGGGGAAGGAGAGAGGTGGGGTCGCGCTAAGAAGAAAGTATGCCCGTGTATAGAGAAAGAGACTCCAGAGGTGAGGGAGGTAAGGAGCCAAAGTGGGGGGAAGGGAGGTTGGGGGGGTGGGAGATAGGTATGGAGAGTGTGAGATAGAAGAAGGAAATGGTGGGAGGGACGGTGAGGAGAAGATATTGATCTTTGCGACGCAATTTATTTCATTACTACGTAAAAAAATTTTTGCTTCTCCTCCTCCTGGTTTCATCTCCTTCCAACCGTTCCCTTCTCCACCCACCACGATTCCCTCCATACTTACATCGTTCCCCCTCCCATCCTCCGGACAAACCCTATATTCGTTAACATTTCAACCCTTTTCTGCCCCCTCCACGTCTCACCCCATCTGCACTAAACCCCTCCCTCTCTCCTTCTTCGCCTATCCCCGGTCACCCTCCCGCCGACTCATAACGCTCCTATCCTAACGTCTAATTCTTCTTATTCTTCCAATTTCCCGCTCCCGTTTCATTTATTTCCCCCGCCGCTTCCACACCCGTCCCGCCCAAACCTCTCCCCCTTTCTTCCCCACTCCAAAAACCTTATTCCATCTCGCTCCCATCGCTACGTTTCTAATATAATTTAATTCTTCGTATTCCTCCTCCACCTCGCTTCTCAAACTCCGATCTTTCCTCTATATAATTTCCTCTCTCGCTCGCCCCCATACCCGCCACCCTTCCGAAAAACCTTTCTTCATTCCCAACCCCCTCCTCCTCCACAATTCGCCCTGCTTTTATTTCCCTTTCCCCATCCTCTGCCAAATACCCCATTCCTCGATCAAAAAAATAATCCTCCCTCCTTCCCCCGTGACGCTCATTCCTACTTTTAAATTCTAATTTCTAATTCATCTTCCTTCTTCTCATAGCTTATCCACGCTTTATTCCGCCGCACCCTCGAATCCCTACCCCTCCCTCCCCTCCAAACCCAGCCACCCCCCCAGATGCCTCCCTTTACCGTCTTCCTTCACCCGCCCTTTTCTTTTCCGGCTTTTATATCCCTCCGCTTCGGCCATCTCTCTCCTCCACCTTCCCCGCTTCGAAGCGTTTTCTCTTCCCATCAGGCCCACAATTTCTATTCTAATTCCCACGGAGCTCGTTCACCTCTCCCTTCCTCTCACTCACACCTCCGAGAGAGAGAGAGAGAAAGAGGGGGAGTGTGAACGGTGCAGGAAGCGCGAGGAAGTGAAAGACAAAAGAGGATGGGGAGGCGGGAAGGACTGAGGGGAGTGGGAAAATACACTCTTGACGTGGACGCCAAGAGTGTGTTAATTGACTGATTTTTTAATCTTTTTTAAACTTCCTAACCGCAGGCGCGCACACACACACACAACACACGGGTACACGAGAGAGGAGGGTCCTCGCGTTGGCCAAGGAGAGCTTGTATCTTTTTAATTTTTTTGATGGATTCAGGAGGTCAGATAGGCTTCTGGATCCCGTACCCACATCAAAATACGAGTAGAAGTATAGGGAGAGAAATACGTATTTTCCTCCCAGGTAACTCGAAAGGCCACGCAATTGAACGGAACTCATGAGTGGCGGCAATCCCGGTGTCGGTGGAATTTTCGCGGTACTGCCATCTCGTATCGGTAACAGGGCGGAGGACACTCCAATGGGAAGTACAGTATTTTGCTCATTAAATGGGATGTCAAACTGTGGGGACCTTGGCAAGGGATCCAATCATAGGGATGAATCTGGGCCCTAAAATACAATATGGTTGCATGCATTCAAGGGGCCCAAGATACCTCGAACTCCCAAAATTTGGCAAATTTCTGCAATACTCTACAATTGAATATATTCCAGCAGCTAGTCAATCGGCATATTTCAAGTTTCCCTCCCTATGCAGCTAGCTATCTCACAGATTCTGGTCTACCAAGGAGGCGATCGCCCACCCCATGCTCCTAGGTGTCATTCGTTACGGGCTGGGGTATCCTTCTAACTTCTTTCGCCACCTACAGCAAATATCTATCTTTCTCTCTTGGCTATCGGTCCCCTGTAACAGTAAAATGACTACAATGGAATACGTGGCGAAACGAAGGACGAGGACACAACTGCCGGTGGCTGAATGGTTTTTCTGGGACCGTGTTATGACTATCGAGCAGTAAAAATACGTAAGTTGGTGGCCTTTTACTCCCTTCTTCCCCATGACGAAGTTTCTCAACGTTTACCTTTACTCAAAATATTCCTCCACATGTATGAAATCACATGAAAAACGTACCACTCTGTATTTAAGAACGGGTTCAAATGTTTAAATAGGTTGACACAAAGCGAGAACATTTTTACACCACCGAAGCCCACTAAACTAATATTTTGTGACTCATGTTCATACGTACATTAAGAAATTTTTTTAATGATCACGCCAAGATGTCGATTAATTCCAAACAGTTATTGAAATAACCGCAAAATCTGATGTCCCCCCATAATATTATTTAAATACAAATACAGCAGCGTCACAGGATTGAAGTCGTTCTGATCTTGAAGCGAATAAGGATTGACGGAAAGAGCACTGAAGAGGCAATGGAGAGTAATTATCAACGGGTTTCGCGAGCTGTCAAGCATAGCACTGCATACAGGAGATCACTTTTCTAGGGCTGGTACACGTGTACACAGCAATATCAGAGGAAAGTTCAGTGAAAGCAAGGGAACGAAATTTCTGAGGTGGATGATGGCAAGAATAAGACGTAAACTAACAGGACAGGAGAGATTCTGACACAGAAATAGTGTAATCAGGACCATATTGGTAGAAAAATCTACAGAGAAAGAGTAATGGTGAGATACAAGAAGTAAGCGATAGAAGACGCCACCGATAGTAACTATAAAAGAATAGAAGAGACTGGCAGGGAACAAGTTAATTAACAGGGCTTTCACAAAGCAACCATAGGATTGAGAACCTATAATGATGATGCGAAAGGCGTTTCGAATCTTTCCCAGAAAAAAATGCTCATAGCTTTGGCAATCTTCTATTAATCAGTGCCGCAAACGATTTCGAAATGTCATCGGAAAGTATATCATCTAATCGATCACTGACTTATTTTAGGAAGAATTAAGAAGGTTGATTACCTTATAAAAACACCAGATAAAATAAATATCAGCAAGACCACTCTAGTTCCCATGAGAGGAATTTCAGGATGAAAACGGATCGTAGTTCTCCACATGAATGAAAAAAGGCAGGGAGTTTTCAAGCCTATAAGCCCCAATACCGCTTGTTTCTTCATACACTACTCTATAAAAAAGTAAACAGGCATCTTTGGTATCACATTTCAAATAGAGAAGCGTTCCCAACAACTCGATTGGCGCGAAGGGGTTTGTGGGCCGAGGAAGCTTTTGGAGAAGAAGACCTATCACCAGCCGCTTTTCTTTTCGGAGGATAAAAATCATGACGTCGATTACTTCCTTCATCAAACAATCTTGAAATCAGTTTATAAGCCATCACCCCTCACCGAAAGTGGCATACAAGAAGATATGAACTAAATATCCAAGCCGCATGACACGGCACGTCAGCGTAGTCAGAACCTGAAGGATAATGCTATACCACATTCTTCCAAATCCCGTTCAAGATATGGAAACAGGCCACACGACCGTCGCTATTGTTTATTGACATTTCGTTAACGAAGCGAACTAAATTGATGAAAATAATCAACATTTCATACAAAAAGGAACAAGAACCAAATAATGAGTCATTATTCACTCCAAATTTTCTTTTTTTTTAGCTCTTACGAATAAATCAACAAAATACTTTTAATTGAGATTCACAGTTCATTTCAATTCCACATTTCATGATACAACGGGACGGGAACTATTCAATACTGCCGACCCCATATTGAACCGAGACAATACTGATGATAAAACTGTTCGGAGAATGACAACATGTTGCCGCAAAAAGGAAAATGAACACGTACATAAAGAATGATATACACACTTCGAAAGGAGAAATACACTTGTAAGTAAACTGATTCAAGTCCAAGGAATGCGATACCCCATTCCAGATTGCGACGCTTATAATCATCATAGTGACGTTCGTTCGACACGACTGAAGCAGCCGACGTTGATAAAAAACAAAGAATACGTGAACAATATATTTATCATTCCATCCAAAGTGCACTTCAACACCAGGAAAATGGCAAACCAAAACCATTTGGAAAGAATACTGATACGCACTTCACTGGAATCGCTTAGCCAACCAACCAACTACAGATACACGGATCGGTATTCGAACGGAAGGCCTTTCGCGTACGGAAAGGACGCGGCCATTACTCCCGCTTAAGCCCTTCCTCTATCCCTCCCCCTCCGCAAAGGGCCGGAAATACAGATAAGGAAAGACGAGAAAGAAAAAAAGTAACGAGGACAAACATAAAGCCTTCGTTAAGAGGAAAGAGATAAAAGAACAAGGAGGGGGTGGGGAACGGGGGAGGAAGGGAGATAAAGAGGCAAACGGTAGAGATAAAGATATGGAAGATAGGAGGTCTCGGAAAAATAGCGGCTCCGAAAGAGGAAGGAAAAAAATAATGCCACGGCATCCCAAAAACTCCACGCCCTAACTAACATTCATGGAGAGGAGGTGGGAGTGGGGAGAGGAGTCTTCCTAAACGCTCTCCAGACACACGGGACTGCCCAAGTATGTCGTTCGCAATTGTTGCGCTCGCGGGCATTGATAATTGCCCATCTCTATCCCTTCCCCTCCTTTCATCCCGAACGCCGGGGAAACGCGCCCTCATCCCAAGCCAGCCGACACCTCTTCACTCTTCCAGTCTCTCACGTCCCATCCCACCCACCAAAAACCGTCGCTAAACGCTTTCGCCCCCGAGGCTTCTTCTCTTCGGAAAGCGAGCATCGACATACGATGAGCATCGGAACTTGGACAGGTGCCGATGTAACCCCTCTCGCAGACAGACATTGTAATCGGAACGGAGGCAATCGCGTAAGTCAAGGTGGCCTATACCACTTTTAACATACGCGCCTCCTCGATACCGCTTAATCGGCATCGACATAAATTATCTGCCTTAATATTCTAATCTAATTGTTACAATCGATAGTGTACCCGTGACCTAATTCAAAATTCATATTCACACGTGATGTACACCAACATGTGAGCGGTTTTCATTGAACCGAATCTAATTAAATGAAGTCAACTGAGAACACGATTCCCGTCTACGCGTCCAAAAATATCAACAATGTACATAATTGCATTGATTACACGGCACAATCTTGCGAAAAAGATCCTCAACCATTAACTAGAGAATTAATTACATTATGGTCATATGGTGCCGCAGACACACAATAAAAGTACGCTGTTTACTACCGCGATTCCAACGATTTGGCTGAAATATGGAACGAATTCGGATGGTGACTAGGAATGCGAAAACTCAATCCAAGAGGCTACCGCGGTCGACCGAGCACTCGTATAGGTAACAGCTGGCTAGACTCGTAGAAATCTACAACTTAAGTGGCTCATATATATCTACGCTATGAACCGTAAGGGACCAAGAGGACGTTGGCAGGTCAACTTTCACGAGTCAGCTCCTCTTATGTGTTATCACCACATCCCGCCAGCCACGTCATCTTAGTCGATATTTTTGCAAGTATTATCGAGGGTCAATATTGCAAATGGATCATGGGAAAAACAAAGTTAGCATCCCAAACCGAAGAATCGGATTGCTCGCCAGGTTGACTTCGTAACGCGAACTAGCACTTCGCGACACCGCCTACCGACCAGACCATCCCCTCCCATCGACACCCTAACTTCTTCACCTCTAGGTGTGGAAATATTAACTCGCATAATTCCATTTTTTCCAAAAAACTTTTTCCGTTGAGCCCACAGAGAAAAGGCGTGCGATGGTGCGGTTTTTATTTTTTAACTCCCTTTCATCCATTCCCGTGGGGGCAGGGAAAAAGATAGAGAGAAAGAGGAAGACCCTGGGATAAGCGTCTTCTTTATTCGACGGGAATGGAGGAAAATGAAAAAAGGGTGAGAGAACTTCTCCTCGCACCCCTGTCGGCCGCTCTTTTTTCCTCCCATCCCTCCGCCACGCATAGGACTACACCCAAAACGCTCACGCAAGCACATAAGCGGACCCACCCCCCTCCCTCGAATCCCGATTCATCCTCTTAGCGCACGTTCGCAGCCTCGATTTCCACCCCGAGAACACGACATACCTCCTCTCTCTTCCACCACGACCCACCTGACTCTCCACGGATTGTCTCTCTCTTTCTACCGCCCCGGCCTTAGGGACCATCTATTTCGTACACGACGCCCACTTCCTCCTTCCCGCGCGTACATCCCCCTCCGTCGCAAACCGACGTCCTCGACCAACCTACCCGCACCCCCTGCGTCGAAGGGACGACGGCGGCGGCGACGCCACCTCCGCGAAATGGCGGGCACGCTCGATGAGGCGGCGGGCGTAAGAGGCGTCGGTGGGCGGTGCGGGAGGGGTGGAGGACGTCGGTGTGGAGCGGGGGCGTTGGAAGGGCGAGACTGGGTGGGCTCGGGGGGGAAAGGGAGTAGGGACCGAGTTGGGGGAAGAGAGAGGGGTGGCTCGAGCCAGCGTCAGTGTTGCCAATTTGGTCACTCTCAGGTCGCGGGAGGGGTGAGGGGACCACAGCGACTTCTGACGCCGCGACGGCCGTCGTGTTTTCGCGTTGAGCGTCGCCACGACTCCGGAGTTTCTCCATTTTCCCGACCTTTTTATTCAGATTTTCTCGGTCAAAATTTCAATTTCCCCAGATGAAAAAGTCTCCGGGAGGGTTACTTATCGAAATTTGGAACTTTGGCACCCCCCCACCCCCGTGAACTAATTTATTGATGACCCAGCACTAGCAAACACCACCGTTCATTTCACTTGCAAATCGAAGTAATTAGAACTTTTGAGGCAACGTTTTGAATTCAATTTATGAAAATATCCATCCACGACTTATTCCCTCAGTTTCATCATGTTTGCCGAAACTTCAGGAAATTTCATTTTTCTGACTTTTTACACATTTCATATATTTTTCACGTTGAAATTAATCACAGAGTTCTAAATAAAGCAAAACTTCAAGTGGGTGATACACTTCTTTGGTTCAGTTTGTTAGCACAGCGATATTTTGAGTTCGATTCCTGGAATCCCTCAAGGGCTACAGACACCACTTCAGACGCACAGGAAGCCTGAGGCGCCCTTGGCTCCATTCGGCAAGAGGGGGACGACATCAACATCGCGTTTCACCTTGTCCTTCCCTACATCCATTAATTCCTCCCTTGAAGTACCCACTTGCTACGAATGACGATGATATCGTTCTCGATCTCGGGCCTCACCGAGTAGTTATTGAATTTATACCGATGCTGGGATAACAAACACGCGCCCCTGCGCCTATAATCGCGCAATGAAATGCCAATTAATTAACCTAAAGCATATGTGGATTCGGATAATAAATAAATAGGCACGCGGAACAATTTCGTTTCTCGGTTCAGACTGCTTATGAACATACTCAGGATGTGACGACGACAAAGAATAAGAAATATTAGTTTGGAAATTGAGTGCACAGCCCCCGAAGGCTTTTTATCCATATACGAATTCGAGGAGCTGTTTACGGCCAACGTGAGCAATCAAAATAAAGGGAAGCCATTCCTTTTCACTTAAAACAGAGCTAGTATTACTTTTCCGGCACTGGAATTATATGATTAAAAATCTTAGGGCGGTATTTAAATGCTATCAGCGTAAAATGTACACTAAGACAGCTTACTCCCAATGACGGACATCCATCCGTCCAATTAATTATGAGATCGAAAAGAAGTACTGTACAAGTTCTTCAAAAACAATCACATCGTTCTCTCAATTGTTTTTTTTCTGAAATGCACACACTACAAATCCCGGCTTCTTTTTATAGCCGAAAGGGCAGTCACTTGCAAATGTAAATTAATTCCATTTTAAATACCTCACAGAGACGTCAAGAAGTAATTTTTTACACAGAGTTACTCTGGAGGCAGTCAACAACAGTTACGATAGCCAGGTTACGAATGTAGCGGAATAACTCAGCTTCCAATGCATTCCGATGCCCAGGGTAATGCAAATACTCATCAACTCTCCAAATTAATAAACTGACAGCGGTGCGCCCACACCGGGAAAATGATTCACTTGGACCTTCTGCAACCACCCGCTACACCATGCTATTTCCTAACATACTGTGCGGTCCGTGCGGGAAACTCAAAGAAAGGAGATAACGTACCGCGAGCGGGGAACTTTTAAATACGTAAGACCCGAGGACAGGACTGCGGTTAAGCAACAAAACCGCGGAGGAGGCGAGGTTATTTTTATGTCAACTCAACGCGCTAAACGCCAGGGAAATAATATACACATCGATCCAACCAAAAAAAATTGACCGCCTCCGGTCGGGTTGAAAATTCGGGGAAGCCGGAAACAATGGCATTTAATCTCCCTCTCCCTACCCACCCTCCCACCAGTCACCCTTTTCGGGGCTGCAAGGAACGGGCGAACACGTTCCGTGATTCACGACGCGCGCGACCTTTTTTTCCTTCTTTATTTTCACGAGGCGAGGTGGGGGGGGGGAAAGAGGAGGCGGAGGGAGGCCATTCCCGAAAAATTTGTTTTGGCAACGCCGCCGCCGCCGATTCCCCCGTCTGAACACCCCCCACCATCGCGTGCGTGAGGGCGCGCCGGGAGAGAGAGAGAAAGAGGGGGAGGGAAGGGGGGCGTGGCGGGGTGCCGGCAGGCAGGGCGTCTGTGAGAGCGGCGGCACACACAAGGGGTCAGGGCAGTCAAAACAAGAGATCTCTCCCACCCCCATCCCAACACTCCGCCATATCCCTACCATTTTAAACGGACGCCTTGCCCTATCCCCCCCCTCGCCCTTACGAAAGGCGTGGTGGATGGGGGAAGGGAGGACGGCGGGGTCGGGAGGTGGATGCACTCGGGCCGTGCGACGCAAATTGAATATCGTCAAGAGCGTCAATGCATCGTCGCATCCGCAGCCCAAACCGATGTCGTCGGTTTGTCACGCCAGGCGTTCCGACGTCGCACAATTGTCGAATTCGAAACCCCCCCCAAACACGGGACTCAAGAAGGACGATATCGATATGAGCTTTCGACCATATCAAAATGGGCTGTTTCCGGAATCTCTCCGCATACACGCTCTAAGTCACCATTGTATCATGTTATTTTTTCTATTTTATCACATTAGAAATTGTTAATGAAAGCTAGTTTTTTCTTATTTGGCTTAACTTCTCCACAAATATTTCCTTCTTCAATAATTCAACACTGGTGATCTTTCATGTACGACAGATACGTTTTGAAACCTTTATGTGCGGTACGTTACCAAACGTTTTACGCCCTTAATGTACGGTACGTTAACCAAACTCGTTCTGTTACCTGCAGATACTGCGCATGTCTGTTATGGATACACCCATACCACACACCATTCCAATGACTTGCGCGGTATTATGAACATTTAATACCATAAGCGGTATCTTTTAGAGAGTCCCTTAAAAAAACCTAGCACCCATCATCACGATATCTCGATGTTATTCTTCATTAATAGAGGTCGGAAATCGGAATCGGCACACCACACAGGCCAACGCGAACGCCTCGTTTGCATCACGGCCAGACATTGTTACGCACATCGCCGAGGTTTAGGACGCACCCCAAAATGCATCAGTCCCTCGTTCCCCTCTTCAACGGCCGCCCAATTCGCGATTGCCGACGCGACCTCTGCCCACCGACGCGCATTTTGTCCCCCCGGAACGGTGCGTGTTGGGGGGGTGTGGTGGAGGAGGGAGGGTCCTTTTGCGCTCGCATTCGTGAGTGCACAGGGTGGTGTGAGGGAGGGGAGATGATGTGATGGGGTCCGGATCGAGCCGGGAGAGTGGGAGGGAGGGACGCGTGCGTGGGAGCGGGCGGGGTGAAGCTGAATAGTGGGAGGGGAATTGGTACCGGACATGCAGCGGCGGCGACTCGGGAGGGCGGTGGCGGCGTCGGTGTGTGGGTGGATAGAGCGGCAGAGACGACGGGGTCTGAAGTGGGAGGGCGGGGTGAGGTGGAAACGGGTGGGGGACTCAGGGATAGGAAAGGGTGTACGGCTGCGTTTTACAACCTTGAGGAGGGTTGAGGTCCCCGAAATCCTCCCGCGCAAACGTCGGATGTGACGCCGAGACCGACGTTGGCGGTGGCGGGTTCTCCGTTGGCGGCCGGGGGGGAGGCGAGCGAGGTGGATTTACTCGTTGCCGGGGAATGGGGCGAGGAGGGGGGAACGCACTTGATGCGCCCCTGGGGGGAGGGTGGAGGAAAAGCGGCGGGAAGGGGGTCGAATCCCGACTACTCCTCCTCCTCCGACCCTCCTATCCTCCTCCCAAACCCCCGAAAAATCGATACGTTTGGCGATCGTAACCGTAGATGAGGGACCAAGAGAACGTAACTCGTTCACTCTCATGGGCTTCTCAAGGTTTTCCGACAATCATTGATCGAGAATCGATTGTCGTAAGTGACGGAGGTCGTACTAACAACGACAGCTTCGTGCTCCACGGTCCCACGTAGAGGAGAATGCGAATGCTAACTACGCTGAAATCCGAATGACGGAAATGTAAATGCTCGCTCCGTATGACAAATATCTCACGATTCTGGATAAGTTTGATATAATTCTCTAAGTGCAATATCCTTATGCCAATTCCCCGTAGATGACAGTGCTGCCAGGTTATAAAGGTTCTAGTTAGACATCAAGTGTATTGAAATGAAGGTTCGATTTCTGAAAGAAGATTCAGGGACTGTTTTTACATAAAATATTTCAGCTAGCTAGCACTGGACCAGGAGTATTCTGTGTGTATACTATATACACACACACACACACACACACACACACATATATATATATATATATATATATATATATATATATATATATATATATATATATTGTCGGTCAGCCAAGGGGTTGCAAGCATTGCTGAGTGGATTGGCAATTCAGTGCGACAGATTTAGAATAATGAGAATGATGAGAATAAATATTAATAAAACGAATGTTATACGATTTTCCAAAAAGGCAAAGCTTAACATCAAAATAGGAGGGTAAAAATTGAGCAGGTGAACCAGTTTACGTATCTCGGAAGCGTTTTGGACCAACACGGCCAAAGTAGCAGGGACGTAAGGAGAAGAATTGCACTAGGCAAAGGAGATTTTTAAAAAGCCGAAGCCATATTTATGAGCATATTTTGAAAAATTATGCCATTCCGAAACGATTCCCAAAAATTTGTCATCTGACTGTCAAATCGAAGGACCTGATGGACGATGTCCAGAATATACATTTTCCATGGTCGAATTGGCGGGTTGAGGCGTTACATGGTACGCCCTATGGAGCTCTAAACAAACGTCCCGTCCTCTGATGATAACTGTCGATCGCATGAACACCATTTGTCTAGACTTTCTCCACTGACGTGAACATTTTGCCAATAATATATACTCGGGAGGAAATTCACACAATTTTTCTTATTGCTTTCGCATTATTCTCGCCTCGGGGCAATTTATTAAGCCATCGATTTCCTGACCGAAAGAGAAATAACGGGAGTGATTAATGATAAAAGCGACTTCCAACAACTATTATACATACAGGACCTCAAGCTTACAGCATCTGTGCCTCCATTACGTGATTTACAGGGCTGAATGAGTGAGGGAGGAGGGCGAAGGAACCGCTCGAGGCCACCTAATACCGCCTTCAGCGACGGAGGAGAGAGGGCCTGGAGGAGGTACTTCGGGGGAAGGTCCAGGGGCGAACGATAAAGAGACTTGGGGGGGACTTGAAAATGGCGAGGAGGGTAGGGCGAAGCAACACCTCGCCGCCAACGAGTCTTCGAGATAAGGACTTAAAGAGAGCGAGAGAGACAGAAGGAAATCCAGAGTGTGTTTTGGGGGTGAAATGTGGGAGAGAGGAGGGGGGGTGAAGAAATAAGAGGAGGACCCTTCTCGGGCACTTTCATTATTTTTTTTATCTTCGATGAGGACCACGTTTTTTTATTAATGGGGAATATTCCCTCTCTTCCCTCCCTGGATGGAATATTTGGCGCGGGGATAGGAGGATAAAGATGGCTGGGGCAGAGGAGAGGTTTTTATACGCGCCCTTCAGTCACCCTCCTCTCCACCTCCCCCTTCCCATACTCCTCCTCTTCCTTCAAACCAATTCCGTCTACCCCCCTCCCTGCCAGGACACCCCTCAACCCTCGCCCCCAACCCTTGTCTCCCCACTCTCCTCCTCCTCTCCCCCCCTTTGAAGCCGATCCCCTTTAACGATGGGCTACAAATCAAAACAACGCCATTTTCTTCTCTCCTCTCTCCCTCCGCGCGTCTCCTTCCCTCCTCCCTCTTCCTCGATCCTCTCTCTCCCCCTCTCTACCCACCCCCTCACCCTAAGAGGGAGGGGACCCCGAAAATCCAGCCTGAATCGATTTAGCTCAACTTTTTCGAAGGAGTTGCCGCCGCATTGGAAATCAATGTTTCCGCCCCGGACACTGAACTCAGATTAAACATGCATAACGCAGGGTAGTTTTGGGGAAAAGGAGGGACGGAGGAAAGGATGAGGCGAGGGCGACGGGTGGGAGATGAAAAACAGAGTTGGGAGGGTGCATATCCCATTGATTAATAATTCCCACGGCTTGACTGACATTTTAACATTACGAAGGGTACACTGCGGAAATTGAAAATGTGATGATAGACAAATTAGAAGACCGTCAGGAAATCGCGAACTAGAAAGAAGGATCGGCTGAAGACTCAGCTCGCACCCAGGAATTACCCTCCGTCGTGACCGACCGACGGCTCATGACCCTTACGTGACCCGACAAGTCCTTACAACAAGTCCGCTAGACATAACCAGGAAAATGGGAGACTTAAGATATCGGTGCTAAAAATTTACCTACATGACGTTATCAACGGAACAGTTTAAATGCTTCGCTGTCATGGATAAATGTGAAAACTACCATTTTTCGCACTTGAGAGATAAACATATATTTACACGCATTAAAAAAAGGACTTAAGTCAAGTTAAAGCCTTGTTCCGGTACGCACGATTTTGGAAGCAGTCGCCTATCCCGCGGAAGAAAAATATTTGGTATCATTATTTACTATTTATGACTATGGGCACACACAAGGATGATGTTCCCTTCGGCAGCTAACCAGTTACGTTATCATTTTAAAAAACCTGACCATATGACGGGTAATAGCATGGAAGTCGAGTCCAACAATGCTGGTAGTAGGGTTATAAGAATGTCATTCTTAAATCCCCTTAGGAAAACGGCTCGTATGTTGATTTATCGAATTACAACATGAGTGTTTTTCACCTAAATAAAGTTCGCCAGAAGGAATGTTTACACATTTTTAACTGGTTCTCATTATCACCGGTTTAACCACCGACACTATAGCTACTATATCTTTCTCTCTCTGAAAACAGAAAGTTCAATTCGAGTGAAAAAATAGAATGCACGTACCAGATTGAAACCACGTCGGTCTCCGGTGCTTAAGGACTATGTTTTCATTGTTAAACTGAAATACCAAAGATCAGTATAAATACAGTGTTTAGTGTAACATTTTGAATCCACTTTCTGGTTTAAGGAAACTTCGGGGAGAGAAAACGTTTTATCCGGGTATCGGCACCGAACATGTATAAAGTGATTATGCACTCGTCTTTAACAACTGGAATGAGAAGTCATTTGAAGAAAAATATTTATTAGGGGTTAATTAATACGAATTGTTTAAGAGGCGCTACAGAATAGCGCATGGAAATAAGTGGGAAAGTCACACACGGAATGCGATAATTTATCCACCAGTCAAATAAGTAAACGGCGATTGTTTTCTTCTTTCAGAAGGCAGTTGGACTTCCTTGCTTCACGAAATAGCGTAAATACCCCGATGTGGAGGGTCTCGCCGAGGTCCTTGGCATGTGATGGCGTGCCTGGAATAACTGCGCATATTTATCGCGTGCGCTGAAGCGACCAACAAGCGACCTAATGCCTACATGAGTTTCGGCGTTGCCCTCCCCTCGTCCTGGATGCTCATAACAGCGCGTCCAAGGAAGATGGGAGAGGTGAAGGAGTCCGTGAAAGGAGGCCCTCCTCACAAAGAGAAAGAGGAGTGACGTGAGGGGCGGGGAGAATTCATTCGCCTTTCTTTCGTTCTGAGGCGGAACACCAACCGCCCGCCGTGGCAGACGTTAGAAAGCATCGATAGCGGGAAGGAAAAAATTGATGTGGGGGAATTCTAGGAAAAATATGAACTTTTTTTCCTCGCGGCCAAATTGCGATGGAGTTTCTTTGACTGTTCTGGATTCGACGAACACGCATGTGAAAGCAGCGCCGCCCATCGGCCTCAGACGGAAAGATCCCCGAGGGTTACCTGTTTAACGTGTGAACAATTCTTGTTTTGGGGAAGTCACATATCTATGAACGTGAACCAGCGTTAAGTAATGCAAGCCACGATTCTCATGCAATATACTTATCTTAATTTCATTAACCCCACTCATTTATACTTAAAATAAATTAAGTTAGTTCCCTGTATTGCAAAGAATTATATTATTTTGTAGGTATTTCTGGAAAATATTAAGTAAGGTATTTCTGTCAGAATGCAAATGAAAGCTCATATATAATATTTTGTAACACATTCAGTATCATTTCAACGAGGTGTAGCAGTTAAATTTTATGACAGATATAAAGGAAAACGGAGGGGCCCTGTGATGCTTGACCACAAGAAACATTACACACTGCGACATTTATTACTTGCAGTCGAGATAAAGAAATTTAATGCTATCTTATGATTACATCATTCATGAATTCCACATAAACATCAATACATTCTTACTCCTTAAAATAAAAATACGAACGCACTTTGGAATTAGATAAACGCAGCATTTCGGCGATGGCAAAATATATTGATCGCTAATGACAAATGAACAAATTGTCCTTCATGGCGGCCAGAATTCCGAAAATTTTGAAAAGGGTTTGATGAGCTAAAAATATATCTTGAATAATCTTAGTGGGACACTGGAACTATTGGGGAAATTTTTTATAGGCTGAGAAAATCATAGAAGTTAGCCAACTGATTTAATCTAAAAATGAAGAAATTTAAGAGAAAAAACCAGGCAACTGATTATCCAATTCATTCCATTCGCCAGAATAGGTAGAATTCTCCAGCGCTTCATGAATAGCGCTGATGAGATTTGGCTAGGTTAGCACGATTTCTGCCCCAGACTCGCCCTCCCTTCTCCCTCGATGAAGATCCTGATATTTGAAAATGATATCCGAACGCACTCCCTTTCAGTGTTTCATTTTGAAACGTTTAGAATCGCGCTCACTTCCGTCAAAATAACTGCATTAAGAAAGGGATTCCAGAGCGAAAATAGGCTTCGGAAAACGACGACGCGATGAGATTTCACCCAGCGAAATACTGCCAATTAATGCGTCTAATGCATCACTTGATTATGCATAACGAGAGGTCCCCGATTAAAACGTTCGGAAACGCTTCCACTGAATTGGTTACCGCCTGAGAGTAATGAACGGGATGTGAACCAGTTTTGTTTTCAAATTTCGATCCAGGTAGAGGGGAAGGAACAAATATGTGAATTCAGGCAAAAGCGCGCTGAAATTAAATACATTCCACCGAGGAGGTATCAGACAATATTTCTGCCCAATTCAACAAAATCTTTCGCGGATCTAGTAACTCGAAAATATCACAAATATCTCTCCCACAGAGCGGCAATAGCAAGAAAATTTCATTTAACAAGGGTTGAGTACATTTTTAATAAAAAAACGCGCGGAAGAAACTCCAGATAAGTTTCAGACTCATTTTATCAGATAGACGTGACGACCTCACCTCGCAATAAGGTCACTGAGGATATCATAACAGCTACACGGATAATAATTACTCTTCAAGCAATAGGTCAAGTGAAACCATACCTGGAATTACTCTGGGGTACCAAGAAGAGAAGGTTAACTGAAGAACAGGACAAAGCAAGCTGTCAATTCTTTTTGATATGGAAATACTTTTGCCTTCATCTTGGTTAAAATATCAACAACGCACCAAAACCAACCTTGAGAATAAAAGACTTGAGTTGAAAGAGAACTCTTAATCACTTTTTGAAGACATTGCAATACCGAATGAATGTTTCGCTACAAATAAATTTTTCCCATGTCATAACATGAAATTTGCTGAGTTGATAGGGGTTGAACTTTGTTGTAGAGACACTTAACTCCGAAGGATCAAATTCCAACGAGTACCTCCACTCACGTTGAATATGGTTGTTACCATACGCAAGACCATTCGAGTGCATAAATCAATCTAAATCACCAACCATGCTCACTGACGCAACTGTAGAAGATGCCAACGGTGACAAATGCGAGTGGCGCACTCCGTTAATTCAACACCGTAAATATCGATAACAGACGTATGTTTCTCCCAGATTTCTTAAACCGAAAGGTTAGAACATATCCGTGAACATATTATGCAGCTTAGATTTTCGGATAGATTCAAACACCAGAGGAATGAGAGGCTATTACCACTAAAAGGTACGGCCATGACTGTTCAGGAGGTCTACAATCTGCTGCATGCATTTCAGGAACCTTTTTTTGGCAAGAGTGCACAATGGTGATACGAGTACTCGTAAAATCTGAGCGGAAGTACTTTCTAAACAATTTGTTACAAAAAGGGCCGGGGAAGCCATTGCCTGGAAACTTTTTTCGTAAAAGACAGTGTTCACATTAAAACTGGCCCATACCTATGTCGGAAGAGGATCTTAATGCCAACGTACGCGTGAAAACGTGGAGAATCAACAATATTTGCGGAGTTACCCAAACGCTTCCTCTTAATTTTGCTTACGTTTTGCCTGCCACTAAAAAAATAAGCGCACGGCGTGGTCGCTTCCGCTTGTGAACACACTATTTACACACACCAATTCTCCCTTCTCTCTGCTGACAGCTGTCATATGCAAATTTGCAATTGGTGAATAACGGCGTAGGACCCGCTGTTGCGGATACACTGTTTAAAGCTGAACTTCGGCGGATGACAAACACACTTAATGGCCCTTCGCGACGAATTTTGAATTTGCATCGGTTGTGTCCGATAATTTTGGTCTATGCCCCCAGCGGGAAGTGAACCGTAGCCAAACTAAAGAGCGGTGGAGAAAGGTTTAAATGCGATAATTTGATCCCATAAGCCCTATTTATGATTCCCCCCAATCCAACCTCCACCAGTACCATATCCCACCTGCGTTAACAATGAATCACACCCACGACCCCGGATGGCACCAAAATGTATGCCGTCTAAACGCTGGCACGTTGACAGACTAATTAAAAAAACAACAAGAGAAAGAACCTTTTTAAGGATCAATCTTCGAGGGTTAGAGATGCATTCCGCCATTAAAAATTGAACCGCGGAGGGGGGGGATAGAGATAAGCGAGGAAGGGATAGGGGGGGGGCTAGGAGGGGATAGGAAGGGATAGAAGGAAGCGGCAACGTTTTCTTGAAATAAAGAAAACTTCCGTTTTTCCATGATTTCACCACGTCCGACAACGCAGGGAGAGAGGGGGAGGAAGGAATAAAAAATCTCCACACGGATTGAAAAAAACGTGAGGGGTGAGTTGAGAGGGGGGGAGAGAGAGAGAGAGAGACATGCATGGGGGGGGAGAAAAAATAATGGGAAGTGAACATTCCACAACATTTCCCTCGCAAAATACCTCTCTCTCTCTCCTTGCTTTCCCCTCTGTGTCCCACACACCTCTCCCTTCCACACATACACACTCGCGGACGGAGCCTAACCGAAAAAAAAAGAGAAGGGAGACGCTGCTGCTGCTCTTCCTCCTCCCCATCCCGCAGAAACCGGCAATTTTCACCACTTCCGCCTTTATTTTCCATTCTCGCTCTTCCAACCCCCTCCCCCCAACTCCACTTCTCTCACTAACTCACACACACACACACCTCTTCCCATCGCAAACCTCTTCCTCTCGTCCCCACCGCTCCCTTACTCTCTACACCCCACCTCCTAACTTCCTCACTTATATCCCCCCATCTCCCCCCCGCACAGCCGCCGCTCAGAAAATAAGGAGGGAAAAAACGACGAAAAAAAAGAACGGAACATCGCCTCTCATTCTCACAATGCACGGTCCTCAATTGTTCTCTCTTTACCTCTCCCTCTGCCACGTCTCTTCACTCAAGTCCCCCCCTTCCTACTCTTCCCCTCACCACACACACACAACACACCTCTCCCCCCAACAACCCACCCACTCCCTTTCCGAACACTCGAAAACTTGACCGTGATTCTGAGCACAGTATTCAAGAGATCCATTCATTTGTTACGCCGGGGATAAACTGGCGTCAAACTACTCCCACACCTTTAACGGGTTGGGGGATGGGGTTTCTGAGAGGGGTGGGGCATTGGGAGGGAAAAGGATTAAATGGAGGGTTGGAAAGGAAGGGAGTGGGCTGGATGGGTTGACAAGGGAGCTGTTAAGACGGGTGGGGGTGGTGGAATTCCCCAAATCTCGATCTCCAAGTGGCGCCATATGCCATCGCGGGTTTCGCATAACGCTCGAGAACTTAATTTATGCAAGCACTCGTTCAGCGACGGGCTAATCGCCCGGCAAATGTGGCTTCCACGTCGATTGGGGAGGGTGTGGGGGTACCTCTTCGGTGGCTGGAGGGGCACACTAATGCCAGTTCGGAATTCAAGGGTAAGCGCCTTTAAAATGGCCAATTACTCAGAAGCTCCGGGATAGGAAAACGGTTACCTATACTATTCCACTATGACATCTGAAGGGACTTCTTTCATTAATGATCAAGTTATTACTATCATAACAATAAACTGCATGTATCCAGAATTTAACAAACTAATTTAGAAAAGGTGCTCCTATTTTACCTGATTATCCAAAAATAACACCCCAGTCTCGACTTCTGCATAGGTCCACGAAGGAAACATCGACGGGTTTACACCAAAATAAAAACTGAAAAATCATTGAAAGAATGATATTCCTTCGTACTCATCGATTACTTCTGATATATTTTCCGGATCGCGAAAGAAAATTCTAGAAATGCAACACAAATGAAACCAGGTATTTTGATTTGACATATCCATTACAAAATCCTTAATTTTAAAATAAAAATCCTGATTTTTTATATTAACTTAGTATGAAAAATATTTTCCAGCGACCATTGAAGACGCTAGCTTGAGACTACACAACACAATTGATGGTAAATAAAACAATATAGAAGGCTGAGGCATGATAAGCAGTAACTGGAACATAGTGAATGATCGAAAAATTAAATGTTCCACTTCATAACATTTCTCATAGTCATAGATTTCCGTGTATCCTGATATGCAGCATCCTCGACTTAAAGATGACGTGATGCATTTAAACTAAGTTATAACATAACTCAGTGGGCGGATAAGTTTTGTTACTTATTGTATTTTACACAGATTACGAAACTGACATTTTGAAATGCCTTCATTAATGAGTAGTTTTTACCGGGTCCATTCACATTTTTCCATCAGTGCAACAAAAAGTTTGCTCTTGCTACTGGGAGTCATGCCACAGAAACCCATACGTGACGAAATTAGGCTCACGGTATGAAAGGGAGAAAACACCGCCTTCTTTCTATTATCACTAATGTATTAAGTCGAAGTATATGAACCGTAAAACAAAAGACAGCGCTGAGAGAAGTACCAGATATGAACAATAGCCTACTCCCCCAAAACTAACGCTAGACATCCCTAAAAACATATCAAGATCAATTAAGTTCGGAGAAGACAAGTATCAAAGATGAGCAACCGGCCTCCCTCGATTCAATGGCCAAATGAGTGAAAAGGAAAGGATTGAAAGTTTGCACTCATTCCGACGGGTTACTTTCAAAACTCTTTCTCCGACTCAAAGAGAAGACCAAGTACTACATCATTATTTTGCAGAAAAATCTGGGAGCATTAATCTGAAAGATTACGACGCAAAGGGAAAATCTTGACTATCCATAGAGGCAACTCAACTTTGAGTAAGGATCTCATGACGGAGAACTGGACACAATGCAATTATATTAACGATATAGTTACGTCATGAAAAATCACTAATCCTAAAAAAGACAGAATCATTAAAAATATTACAATATACATTGACCTCGGCTAGCTCGGTCATCCGGAGAAATCAGTACCTTCAACCTTGATAAATAGTTTTTTTGGCCATACAGTATTCTTCCGATTCCATCCTCGAAGTAGAATTTTTACTTGTAATTGCCGTTTATGGCACGCAACATACACTTATCTCATTGTTCACACTTTTTTATCTTTGTCTAATTCTTCGATGAAAAAGTCTTAAATAATGAGCGTCGTTACGAAACTTGCGGATGTAGTATAACCTACAATTATTTCAGCCAGCTCATAATGCCGTGAAGGAAAATCATGTCTGCGCTCTTTCTAAAAGAAAAACCACTACAGTATTTATCTACATCACCACCAACGATTTTCTAAGTAACAAACATCGACATGGCCCTTTCATTATTTAGTCTTCCAATTAGTGATAAACGCTACAAGAAAAAAAAACAATTTTGGACGTCACAAAAGAGATTAAATGGGGAAGCAATAAAAAACCGAAGACACACGACAACAAAAATTGTTCACTTCCTAGAAGCTACCTCATTAACGCGCAAACCCACAAGGCACACGATGAATGCGAACCGACATAAGCAGATCCCGTCGATAAAACATTTAAAAATGACAAAAATACAATCACCGGAGGCAACTTTCAGTCATCCGAAAAATATCACAAAGAAAAATAAACCATAGTGCCAAACCTTAAAATACTCCGATACCCCACTTTTTGCTTTGCATTAAATCGAGCTTTAAAAGACCCAGTTAAACCGAATGAAAAGAGGATAGGGAGTTGAAAAAAACAAGTGAGGGGATCCCGTAAAAAAAAGAACCGGGGGGAATGGGTGGATCGTGGGTGGGGATGGGTAGACTGGCTGTAGTGGAGAGGAAAGTGAAGGGAGAAGATGGGGGTGGGGGTGGAAGAGGGTTGGTGATGGCGAGTGAATGGGGAAGGAGGCCAGAGAGATGGACTTTATTGGGGGGATCCCTTTCGGAGAGGAGGAAGATAGAGGGAATTCCATACCATGGCGACAGTCTTCTTACTCCCTTCCCATACCAGCATCTGTATACGGGTCATCGCATCTGACACACTATTTCCGAAGGGATCCTCATCCTTCGACTAGCAAAGAGTGGGAGGGGGAGTGCGGCGAGTGCTGAGGAAAGAGTGAGAGAGAGGGGGGGAGAGGAGGGTGAGGAGAGGACGGAAGGAAAAAGAGAAAGACTTTGTGAGGTCTTGACGGGAAGAGATGGCGACTGGGAGCGCAGGAGGGAAAGAGGGAGTCGGTGGGGGGGAAGAGGGGAGGTAGGGAAGAACACTTCCCTACAGGAAAGGCCGGGACAGAAGGAGGGAGGTGGAGCTGGGATACCAGGAGCCGGAAGGGAAGGCAAACCACCAGATAATGCAATCAGAAAAGGGTGCCATTTCCGGAGTGGAGGACGGGAAGGAACGAGACCAGGGAAAGAGGTGGTGGAGTGGGGAGGGAGGGTGAGACACACACACACAAAGGCATGAGAGAAAGGAGGCACGGTGTAAGGAAAGGGAGGTTACCGACACCTTCCACTTCAAAAAAAAACCAAGAACATTCGTTTTTTTCCATACCTAATTTTCTCTTCTCTTGTCAATCTCACCCAGAGAATTTAGAGTAAGTAGTCCCCACCGCTGGATTCGAAAATGAGACCGTAAAGAATCTCTTTGGTTGAATATAATCCATTCAAAAATAATTTTAAAATGCCGAAATTGATGGAGGCACCTATGACCCCTATCAGGCAAGACCCAAGGGCCTCCAGTAAAATCAATCGGTATAAAAGTGAATGTCAAAGACTAATGACACTCGTCAAAAACGACCAAAATTGCCGTCGGCGATGTTTTAATCCATCATATATTATCTTAAGACAGTAAAATGTTTCTCATGGAAGAGAGACGATTTTAATCATGTATTAAATGCCCTTGGATTTAGTAGAAATCAAAACGAACCAATTTACGATTAAACTATTATTCCTATTAGTAACATACGTGTACTGTTTTGTCATTCCATGGTATGCCACCGTACCTATTCCTGCACGGAAGAATTTCGATTTCTTTTTACTCCTTTGGACACCACATTATGAGAGATTCAATAAATCTTGATCTTTCGAATGGAAGATTCTTCAGTAATTTAAAATAGTGTCTCAGTAATAAATGAAATACGTACTCCGTTACACAATGCAGTGTCCGAATGTTAACTCTTGAATTCACTTCGACAAGATACAACTAGTAGAGAACCACTCTACACTTTCTCAAATAATACAATGGGAGTGGTTCGCGAAGTGTGAATCTACGTGAATGAATTGGACGCATCTAATTCAACACCAGATGCCCGATTTACTACTTGTGTGGAAGATAATACACGCCCAAGTCATTCTTTTCAATGCATGATCACATGACATTCAAGTAAAACTTTCTAAAAAGGTAACTCCAAGTCAAAGTTCAGGATCACTGCAGCTTACAAGTCATCGGCAACATGGAGAATAAAAAAGAATAATATAATAAACAGCCAGACACCAAAATCGGAATCACACATAGCAGTATAGCAAAATCTTTAGTTTTTATCCTGGGAGGAGAAACAGACTAAGCTGATGGAGTTCGAAGTCTACAACAACATACTATTAATATCTAGGCAGGTTCAGTAACAGTTAAAACGTTTCATAACTTTAATATTAGGATACATTTTCGCGATCCTGAATGAAGCACTAAGAGCCAAAAATAGGAATCATAAGGAATGCGAATAAATACTTTCCAGACTTTCGAAGCTTAGCTTAAAGCAGGTATCCAATTTACAATTTAAATAATTTTCCTATGCTCTAATAATTTTCCATTTGATCATTACGAAACATAAAATTGCAAGCACAAATCCTACGGCATCAAGGGCAAAAGCACAGGATCCTTTAAATTTACTGGTCATTGACAATCACGAGTAGGTACGCAATTAGCACTAGCCATTAGTTGCAAGAGAATATGGAGAGAGTATGGGTGTGTCGAATCGCAACTACTTTCAGTACCTGTTGGAGGGAACAAGGACCACGCTGTTTAGCTTTAGTTCAATTCACGCATTCTGCAAACCAGCGAACCTTCCCCTTTAAGCTCCGGGAGTAGTCAGAACAAGAGAGATCTACACCCAGCAGTCTTTTCTTTCAAATGCAAAAATATGACGGGGACAGAATACGTGCAAAGTTTACAGACAAGACCGCCAACATCACCTCATCCCCCTAACCGCACACACGGACGCGGTCAACACGGATGCGATCACATATGCAAGCATTTGACTAGAATAGATATAACGCGCATCCAAAGGATCGCAAAGGAGAGAGAAAAAACACACCTGCGGGGAAACCAAACGATTGTGTCCACGACGCATTTATGTGTCGAGGAAGACGTAACTACCGCACGCGAAGTTCCCTTTCCTTCAATAAAAGCAGTCCGAGAGGAATTTAAAAAGGAAGATTTTCTTGGGAAAGGGAAAAAAAACAGATTTCACGACGGGAGCGGTGTGGGGAAACCGCGAGCGGGGCAAGGGGGAGGAGGAAGATAGGAGGTTCAAGAGGGGGCGGGGAAAGAGAGAGAGAGGGAAAGAGAGAGGGAGGAGGAAGAGAGAGAACTGTGGGTATAAACGTGATTCCGTGACGAGGCAACATCGATTCATTTACTTTCACCATGCACTCCCGTTTTAAGTGAAGCGGCAGACGAAAGGGGGACGCGAATGCGCTTCAAGAAATGCTGCCAAAGAGGTTTTCTCTCCCGACCACCTTCGAAAACGGCCTTTGGGAAAAAAACGAGCGTGTGGGGAGGGGTTGAGAGAGAGGGAGAGAGAGAAAGAGAGAAAAAACACACCGCACGATCTCTTTCTCTCGCTACTCACACCCCAAAACACAATGATTACAATGGTCCGACGCATGGGTCGAGGAATGACCGACGAATCCGTCGACAATCCCTTTAAAAATTCGCCATCTCCTACCGGTCCCCCTCTTCCCACCTCTCTTTCCCTCCGCCGAATTTAATTTTTCGCGTGGGGCGAGAGATCGGTCCAAACGAAAAAAAAGGAAACAACTCGTCACACAAGTGCGGGAATTAAGGGCAAGTGATGGTCAATCCAAGAGAAAGGAACTGAGTGAAAAGAACCGAGGAATTGGAACAAAAAGGAAGGGGTGGGAGATTCATTCTCCATGGGACCACAGTTTCTGATTTCTCCTATCTATTGTTGCTTTAATGACCGTTTAACCATGGGAAATAAATGACTAGTGAAAAAATGGGGCATTGACTGGATAATTGAGCTTCAACAAATCCACAGTTCAATTACTTCACGAGAATGTCTACTATTGGGTGAGTAGGGCGACGCTAGTTGAACGGTTCCTGGAACTCTTAATCAATCGTAAAGGAATACATGCATTTCTGCAACAGGAAGGGATCCTCAATAAGAGCAATGCATTTATTTTGTCTCCTATCATCGAGAGATATTTCATTGATGATGGAGATTAAAAAAAAAAATTTCAGCGACAGATATATGACGGTCAATAATACGTTAAGTAGATGTTAATGCAGAAGTTTTAAGGTTTGGAAAATTACTCAATCAATTCATATTAATGCTAGCAGGGATAGTACGTAAAATACAGGAATTGGCTCAAAACTTAAAACATCACTAAATCGTGATTACGAATAATTTTAAAAACTCGCTATTCTGTGAATATTATTAAAACATCTAAGCCTACTCTGGCCAACGAAATGGAATGGGTGAACAAGAACAAGGAGATATTTTGTGTTATTTCATGTTACAGCGAACAGTGGAGGAATTAATAAGTGTCAATCAGATAGGTTAAAATTGTTTTGACATTTTAACATTAAGTACATTAAATAATAAATACAAACTGAGAAATTACACCTCTCTAAGAAAAAATGAATTAAATTGGGAAAGACGCGAATTTTATTTATAATGGAAAAAAGAACATTCCCATAGACTTGCTTAGAGCTTGAAGGATTCATTAAGGATGGAATTTTCAGACAATTAAATCGGGGTGATACAACCCTACACCGAATATTTAGCCTCCAAGTGCCATATTCTCGGAAATGACATAACACGAAGTCTGATGCGATTAATGACTTCTGGCAACTAGCCCTATCAGCACGTATCTCCTCAGGAGATTTTAGCGAGTGATAACGTTCTTACTACGCCTAAAACCTGCCGAAGAGCGTTGAAACGCCAACACTATCTCGCAATACCAGAAGTCGTTCCACATGTTCCTCAATTTAAGAAGGGGCTAGCAAGTGGTAGCCTCTCTTCGAAAATCCAAAATATCCTCAATGGAATGAAAAAATTAATCTACAGCTGATAAAATGGAACTTATAAAGAAACTGGCTCACAATATGTTCTCGTTGACTCATATAACTCTTTGTGATACTTCCAAAGGCGAAATCTGGGGCCGAGTGGTTATTTATACTTTACCACCTTTTTGACTCGGAAAACGGAGGAAGTATGTTACAAATACAAATGCAAATTTTAGCATAAAAGCAATGGGAGGGGAAGGCATGCTCTTTGCTATATTCAAGGGTTTTTTTATCCAGCACACAAAATAATCTTTATCCTTCATTAAATCAAACTTGTTTTCCTATGATCAACACTTAAACATCAAGTACGAAAGTTATGCAATCGTATTTAACAATGCTATTCAAAAGAAGAAATCGTTTACGCACCCACGTAGGCAGATTGAAAACAAATAATGATTCCCGTTGAAGTAAAACAGAAGCTAGAAAATCCATAGTAACTAACATAAAATTCGGAGTATGGAACACAAGGAACGAAATACGCAGGATTCAAAATTATTCTCATTCAGAAGACAATGTTTTTGACAACTATGAAACTAATTCAAAACATTAAAATTAATGATAACTATTGGAGAATCATGCGACTCTAAATTAGCAGCCGTGAAGTCCATTAAAAATATACCACAAGAGTATTTCATATAACATATTATAACTTTGAAGACGGCGTGGGAAGGAGCTTAGCCAGCTAAACATAAAAACGCAGGAAAGAAAGAGTTGGTCCCAAAGGTGGTTGGTTGCCTTTAAAAAAGTTTCTTCCATATGGGACTGGATCCAAACAAGGAGGGGAGGAAAAACGGCAACGAATCCGACAAATAACTTTAAGGAGGCAACCCTCTGATCGGATGGGCACGGAGAAAGGAGATTTCGACGATGGGTGAGATGGGCATGAGAAATGAGAGGAGGGAAAGATAGAGAGAGGAGAAAGGCATGGAATGGGACTCGAAAAAAAAAGAAAGGCCTGACCAACTCGACGTCACGCATCCCGTCATGCATGGGACGTTCCCCGCCCCTCCCAGCTAACCTTTCCTTCCCGCCCACACTACCTTTCCCTCCCCGCACCGTCTACCGACGCACGGAACCACACGATATTAAAGAGGAGCGTTATCCATCCTTTTGCCTTGATTTCTCCTTGCATTCGACCTATTTTGAAACACCTGCGCGGCCGAGGAATGCCAAGCGAGCGGTGAGAGAGAGAGGGAGGAAAAGGCCGGAAGGAGCGAGCGAGGCGAGTGCGCCGTTGCGCGCGGATGGGAAAGGCCAACGACAAGACTGCAGCGTCCAACAAAACAAAACAAGGTCCGCGGGAATGGATATCGGCGCGAGAATCGCTTCCAACTCTCTCTCTCCATCCCTTCTTACCATCAATCCCTCCCACCCCATAACTACTCGAACCCCCTTAGCTCCCTCATCCCCCCCACCCAATCTCCCGACACTATCCGCACCCATCTCAGCGGACTGTTAAGGGAAAGGGATGGACCTTTTATTGCGGGCGACCTTACACAAAGTGCAAATGGAGCGTTCCACGCGGCCAACTTTCAGCGATCCTCTTTCTTTTTTATTTCAGTTTTTTTCTTCTCCTCTTTTGCATTGTGCCAGCGGCTTCTAAACTGTGCGCCTCCCGAGTCTCCGTTGGGATGGCTTCAGAATAAAATAACATTCGTGGCGATCGAAAAAAACAAAACAGCCTAGAGATTCTAATGTGCGACCATCAAATCCCAATTCCTACCACACTAGCGGATGGATTGGCGAAGATTATTTGTCGCTGACGATTTAGAACCATCTCTGCCATTTTGAATTTTTCCTTACGACACCAAGTACTAATTTTCAGGGGATTTCAAAAAATGTACAAATTTTAAAGGCCGGCACTTTATCGATTATTTACCGTTTCAAGTCAATTTTTTTGTTTAAAATGAGAAACTGGAGAGAGAGACATGAGATTATTGATTAACTATTTAAGAGAGCGGACAATCTGAATCTTCATGGTCTAGAATCCTTCTCGATAAATATTACAGAAGCCATACTTGCTGTAGGAGGGTAGCATAAGTGAAAGGGAGTGGGAAACAGGTGGAAAAGGGCACGAAATGTCGCCGATCCTTATGGTCGTTTTCAACCCCTTCCTTCAACCCTTGTCAACTTAAGACCGACCTTAAAAAACTTATCTCGATAGTTCCATGAAGCATTTGCTCGCCTTTCATTCGAAGAACACAATTTAAAACACTCCAAATAATCTCAGTCAACGAAATTCTCGACTAATGACGAATAATAAAACATTGCAACCCTCTATTTCAACACACTATACTGATATGATTGTTCGGATGGAAGTCAATTAAATTTCAGCAAATGTGAATATGAAGTGAGAACTTATGTGATTATTCAGACAATTGCACCCAATGTGACACCCATGATAACCACACCATTCCTACCTCATCGTCACAGAAAGCCGTAGTACACCACATGCTCAAATGCGTGACGCCATATTAGAAGGGCGCTTATGATGTGATCATGTTAAGAACAAAAGTTAACGGGATCGACTGAAACGTAAGGAAAACCAACAACAAAAACAACACCTAATAAACTTACAGTAAGTAAACAACAAGCCTTCCATTTAAGGTAGCATTTTACCGGGTTACTTTCATTACACCTTCTCAGTAGCACTCTGATGGACTTCGATTTAGTTCCCATGACGCTTGTCGGAATGCAGACACATGATCTTCTGCAGGTGATCAAACACCAAAACTACACTCACAAATGGACGAAGAGTATATCAAATCAATTAATTTCTCGCAGAAAAAAACCGGTGCTCTTCTCATGTCTACGTCTGCCGATCTGAAGCTAGAGACTAGGGGCTACAGCGAACACAAACTTTTCCAAAGACAATTCTAAAATTCACCAATGAAAAAATCCATTTTGAAATTTTGCCACCAAGTTTTTAGTGCAAGTATAAGCTGGTTTGAATGATGTTCTCAAACACAGCTTCGACCACAGATCTCAAAATTATCAGGAACAATAACATGTTCTACGGCATCGATGCAAATTTACACCTCATATTTATTATTACTCCATAATCTCCATGAACATACACCGCTGTGTGGCTTGCATGATATACATACCTATGAACAAAGCTGTCAGGAAAATAGAGTCAAACATATTTTCATTATCAATTGATCAGTTTGTTTAGGCAACAGTATTTTAGGCCATTTTAATTTAATATTGATTCAATTCCAGATTTTCTATACGAAGAAATTGCCACAGCAACTGTGGGCTAATACGTTATCTTAAGTCACGGTGAGAATGAAATTTGAGGGACAAGGCGAAAACAGAATGATAAATTTTCAAAAGGAGAGTAGGTAACTAACGATTGAAGACAGAAAATTGCTCGTTGACAAAAAAACGAGTCACTTAAGTCACGAGTCACAAGATAAAACATGCTAATGATAAACGGAAATTTATCAATGCCAACTAGGTGGGAATAAGTTCGAACAAACGTAACCGGCTAACAGTTTGTCTGCGACATTCGAAAAGCGTGTGCCATCGAGATTGAGGAAATTAGTACTTCCGTCAAAACTAGAATTCTTTCCCTGGAGAGGAAAAGGGGAAAAAAAGGCCTTATTGCCTCGTTTCCTCCTCTGCGACGCGTCTCCCTTCACTTCGAAAACCCAAGTAGTTTTCCACCGCCGCCAGCTTGAACGCGTATAGAGAAAGCGGGATAACATGGACGAGGACGGCCTCGATCCCGGCATAAAAATCCGATTTTTTTCCTCTTCATTAAAGCATCACACACAAAGGGACGGCAATCAAAGCCTTGTTTCCAAAACAGGAGACCCGTTACCTGGGAAAAACGGGAGGGTGTGGGAGCCCGGTGAATCATTCCCCTGAGACCATTAATCCCGAGTTGTGAGCGGATGGGAACGTTTTTTTCCTTCTGAGTAATGAAAACGGAGAGCGGATGAGGACGGGAAGTGGGATTTATAATAAGTCCGAGTGATTATTAAAAGCGAGAAGATTATTTCCGGGCCCCCTAAAAGTAACGCGTTGTCTTTAGTCCGTTACCACAACGTTTACAATTCACATTTAATGACTCGGCGGGATTCGATTTTCCGAGTTCACGTATGTAAACGCGGGAAACGTCTGAAGATCACGCGATATGACTATCGTCGGATTTTCTTCCTCATATGGGGCTCGATAAATTAATTGGGAACAAAGATATTGACGAATCTTTATGTCATGTGTGGTCCTTTTTATGTATTTCACGCGAGTTTTCCAAAAAAATACAAATATCACGAATGATTCCCGCGAAAGCCTACGCCCATAGAGAAGAGTACTCATCTTTGAAATCAACTTCATTGCTCCCATCACAGTGATTTTGGATTATTCACGAGGAATTCCTCGCCTTGCATCACAAATAACCCCACTTTTGGAGCACGAGAAATGCAACAGCGTTAGCTAAAATTCGCTTCAATAACACATCCACCCTTCTCCGATTGTTTCCCCACTTCGCTGAGTTAGTGGATTATCCATAATAAACGCGGGTAACACCCCAATTGATGAAGAACTCGACTGGACATTAACTTCATTCGACTCGGCTTATTCAGTTCGTACTTCTGACGGTATTTAAAAAAGTAGCAGTATGAAAAAGGAAGAACAAAAAAAACATCCTCGTCCCAAAATAACTTTGAAAACAGTTCCAGGCGTCCCAAGGATTCCGATACCGCCACGGGCAAGGACGTTAGCGAAACCAGTACTCCCCGGTTCATTCAACAACAGTTCTGAGAACACACTTTCGGAGTCTGCCTCCTGCCTCGACTCTACGAGGGTTAACAAAAGAGGCGATGAGATCTGAACATCCAACTCGGAGCGACCGGTCGAAAATTATACTTCCTTGTCGATTAAAATGAATCTAATTACGACAAAATCTACGCTATTACCTACGAGGTCAGTCATTTTTTACGTAACGCATTGACTCCCACTGAAGTCTCTTCAAGACAATTGCGATAAACACTCTCAGAGAGAAGAAGCATTCCTACGATCGGTTCAACAACTTTAGGGAGAAGGTTCACTTGCAGTAGAATGATGCAAAATAGTAGTAGTAGTAGTTTTTAGGGGAGGCGACCGACAGCTAAGGTCATTTGCGCCATAGGGGATGGACAGGAAAGGATGAAGGGTGGAGAGAAACCCGGCGTCGGCATTAGCCTACTCTTTACGAAAGGCGCCAAGGGGTCCGCAGCTTAACGTCCCATCCGACGGACGCCGTACTCACTCAAAGTGCCCTCCACAAAGCACCTCAAGTAGGGATCGAGATACCTCTGAAAAATATTCAACACCGCCGGGATTTGAACCCGCGCCCTCAGGGTGGGAAGCCAGTACGTTAGCCCCCGCACCATCTCGATCCCCATGATGCAAAATGCACGCGTTAAAAATCAATTAAAGGTGCTAAGTGCTCGCAAAAAACAAGCAGCCTTTCCTCAATCGTGGGGAAAGAACGTCAGCTTAGTTCATCCACAAAACGATACCCTGAAAAAGAGTAAAATTTTTTTTGCGGGTAGCTCCATTATTCATTTATACACAAAAAAAGTTAGTGTCGCCATTAAAATGTTTTAAATGCATCTTTGGGACACTATACCAATTATTTAATACTTTAAAAAAATGGTCATGTAAATTTCAATATAGAAGCATCAACGACAAAGAATTCATTCCGAATGGCCTGATCGGCCTGGAAACCTTATAAATGATGATCAGGAAATAAAGCGGACTGTTCATTCCTCATTTCTTCCCCATTACATCTGTACTTCGGTGTATCCTAAGCCCTTTTCCTCAAACGTACGTCTCCATGACAGCTCTTGTATTTTCACCTTAGAACGTTAGCTGACCAACAATTCCCGAAGAAGCCGTTTCTCTCCACGCAGGTTTTACGTGCGTCGCGGATCGCAAAACGGGAAAAATCGTGGCTAAGTCCGCGGAGGGGGAGTACGTGTACACGTACGTCGGCTTCCCAACTCGAAGGGAGAGGCGGTGGTGGAAGAGAAACGACCATTTTGACACGGGAAAAGACGAAATATCCTCTGTTTCGCGTGAGTACCTTCCCCATGGAGGAAGGGGGAGGGGAGGCGAGAAGTGAGGCGGGGAGGGAGATCTGGAGAGGGAAAGAGAGGCCAAAAGCAACCGAGCGAGACGGCGTTCTCTCCGCCTTTCTTTTCCCCCACCCCTTCTCCTCCCACAATTCCTTTGGAGAGTAGGTGAAAAGCGAGGACAGCAGTTGATGAAAGGCACAAGGAGAGTGGAGATGGAGGGGATGGGGTACTAAAGTCGGAGAAACGGAGCGGAGGGCGGGACGGAGAAGGAAGGGAGGGGAGGGAGACTCTCTCGGAACAAGCGGAGTGTGAGAGAGGGAAGCGAGTCCGGATAGAGTTGGGGGAGGGAGGGGAAAGAGGAGATACCGTTAGACCAGGTGCTCACAAAAGGGGGCCAAAAGGAGGCTACACCGAGCTGAAAGGAGATTGACGAAGGAGGGAAGGGATTATAAAGCCTCAAAAACAGTTCGGGTGCCCTTATTTTTTTTCCTCCTCCCACTCAGTCACTACCTCGCGGCGCATCTCACAAATGTGTCGCCGGAATGGGACTAAAAACCCAAGAGCTGGGGACGGTTTAACGTCCTCGAAATGCTTCGTAAATAAACAGAGACGCACAATCGGGAGGGAGGGTGACTCTTGGGTCAGTAACCTACTTCGGACATACAAACGGCATGAAAAGAGTCGGGACGGCAATGGCGGATCAGGAGATTTTTTTAATTGCTATAATCCTCGACCTCTACAGCGTCACGGTCGGCCCGCGGTGTATTAGGTGCATGGGTGGGGCCCTCGAGGCCGAGCAGCGACCACAAACTTACTAAATGCGAGTACCATGAGTCGGGCGAATACTTACATTCCATGCTACAGCCAATACTATATGTTAGGGGGAGAATGTCAGGCGCAATCGACAATCCTCCATGACAAATTCATGCTGTAGTAACAGTGAACCCTCGTTAGAAGACGACATTTAGCGGAAACCCACAAGGGCCTAACACTCGCGGCTCCATGAAACACCACCGGTAACGTTCTGCTTCGACGAAATTCACTGTCACATACCAAAGAAAATCGGAGTCTTTTGAATTTGCACAGAAGAGGGCTTATGGTAAACCGAGAACAATAGTTAAAACCCGTAGAGATCTGCGGACATATAGCCGGAAAAGCAAGGCATAATCAATAGGTAATTTACTCGAGGTTAATTAAATTTCCAAGGATCACAAATGGTCTAACGAGGAATTTAGAGATAGATTACATGACATTGAAACTTGTGAAATTTTACAAACGATAAAAACCGATCATCACTTTCATGAAATCCTGCAGTAATAGCAGTCATTTTGCATTCTAGTTTTAAAATATGACTGTTGCTTTTAGCAGGTTTATATTTTAATAATACGGTATCTTATATAATTGGATCCACTGACAGTCGTCGAATCAAACGATTCCATAAGACTATCAGATGGGTTGGCACTTCAACGGTCCTTCCTTCCTTGAAGTATTATTTTACTTTCTACCATCACATCCAACAACTTAACGTTAAGTAACTTGATAACATCGAAAAGTTTATATTTCAACGGTTGAAAGTAACTTCGCGCTACCGTTGGGCTAAATTTGCTCCCCCCCCCCAATCTTACGAGGTTAGTCACAAGGATAAAAGGCGAATATTTATCCAAGAAACGATCAAACGGACATGAATAAAGCGCAATTAAGCCCGACTATTTAAAAGGGAAAGTTATAATTCGGGCTAATCAGGCAAATAAAATACAATGATGACAATTTTTATTTGGTCAGTTTTAAAATTCTTCAGCAAATGGGCGTTTTTAAGTCAAGAATTTCATTTAGGGAGAGAATAATAATATTCAATACCATATCTCTATTCTCGCATTACCATAGGCCATAAATGGTTGCGGAAATGGAAGAAATTTCCCAGAAAATACTCGAGGCTATAAATTTTACCCCCAGAGCGAGGGGTAACATAAAAGAAAATGGTAATACTTTTCGACATAATTCTGGTAACATACTTAAAAAACGCCCCGATCCTTACACAGAGATAAGCGATAGAAATGTCATTTTTTGAAGATTTGGCCGTTTTTAATACTACTTTAATTTTAATACCTACATGCATGGGCTAAGGTATCAACATAAACGAGATCAACGCATTAAGCTTCTCCTAGACAGCTAAAGCGTACGGGTTTTCCTTCACCATCATGCAAAAGCGATTGCAGGTAAACTTTTCGACATCACGCATACGGACATGCACAGTAAATGCACGAAAAAATGTAGAACATAGGAACGGAAGGAAAAAATCCACCAAAAGCAGTAAGTAGAAGTTGAATTAGCCGCTTTTCCGTGATATTCGGGAGAGCGTCACTGTCAACTGTCATGTGAATAGTTAGTAATGCTTTGGAATGGTTTTGCAAGAAAGAGACCACTGAGGGATGGCATACTCAAGCCATCAGTCGTCCAGATATGGTGCAAATAACCCTGTGATAAAGACTGAAGCTTGTCCAAGCATTCCCGAAAACCTTTCAATTGAATATAAGTGAGAATCGCCCAATAATTCCATTTACACTGACAGAGTAAGCAATTCATTAGAATTCTCACAGTAAAATAACATTTCCATCGATGCACAAAGCGTGATCGTATCAGAACTATTTTATCATTCGATTATCATAAAATGTTTCTCTTAGTATATCCTGAACTCATGGTAAAACTATATTATTGCGGTTTTATCACAGAAACAGTGGAATATTTTCACGAACAAAGGCCTCAACAACTTTGACATAGAGGTAGAACTAGGACATCAAAACGTCTCGCAGACCCTTGAATCCTGAGGTTTTCACCAATATCCGGCAAACAATTGCATTAAGGGCACCATGGCATTAAAGTTAATCAATGTTCTCATTAGACTGATCAGCCTTCCGTTCTGATTTAGTTGTATCATCACGCTAATCACGATAGCAATACAATAATGTAAAATAACCAATAAATACACGTATATGGATAGCTTAGTCGAAAGTTATATGGTTACAACAACTGATTTACGGAAAAATACTTCTCTGTACATAAAAAGTAATTCATGGACCTCATCAATCTCGAATTACCTTGGATCCTACAAGTAATTAGCGGGCCGTAAAAAGTTACCTCAAGATCGCTGAGAGGTATTTTGATTCAAGTATAAGGCTATTTTGTAAATAAAGGGGCTCATGCTTGAAGCGGCCTAGCGTTAACATCTCCGAATGTAACCGCTGGGCACTACAAGAATGCCAATGAGAAGCGTGCGTCTTATTTACTTTTTACGAGCGTCATACTTGGGCCGCAATTATTTTCGTGGTGACCCTGGTCAGTTGTCCTCTTGCTTATTTGCTTAGCCTTCCTTACATTTTTGTTATGAATAAGATCAGTCGAAAAAAAGATGGGGCAAGATGGCAGTCGAAAATTAGACTTCATTGCAACCTATTATGGGGCATTCCTAGAATTTAGAGGGGCTCATGCACATCAATAGTCTCTATCTGAGCCATATACTTAGTACTCGTATACACCCCTACGACATTCACATTTAGGTTTCACCCCTTCGTAAAAACAACTGTACCTCAATATTGCAGAAAATGGTTAGAAAAAACAAAAAAAATCAACCAATGGCGAATGTTGACCAACTTTACAATAAAAACAAAAAAAAACCACAAGTTAATTGGTGAAAATACAACGCTCTAGTGTTTTGCATATCAACAGTTGAAGAATCAAGGTTAGATTATTTCATTTAAATATATTTCAGTTTCCAGGAGCCAAGATATTCTAACATCAACTATGAAGTAGAATTTGCCTGATCAACCATTTGAAAACATGAAATCAATGATTATGGTCATTGATTTAACAGAAAATATGCCAAATGCCCCCTGTAATCCAACAATGTCAAAATTTTGGTTCTCCACATGTTACATTCTTTCAGGAAGTCACCAAGACCCCCAAAACCCCCTTGGCACGACCTAAATCATGCCCTTGGGTTCAAATAATACCGGATAAATATCAGCATGAATGATACTAGCACGATAATCAACAGGATCAACAGAAATATATCGTGGAATAATTCGTTTGGTAGACGTCGAGGGGAGACGGCGGGGGGGGGGGGGGGGAGGGACGGGGGCCCTATTACCGTTGAGGGGAAACGTGAGATCCTCTTGGAGCATCATCCATGGGCACTACGGCGGCGCATGTCGGTATCTAGGGCCCGCGGGGCCGACCGGCACGGCCTCCTCCGCCCTCTCCCGCGCTATCCCGTGAACTCCGATCAGGTGAGAGACTAGGGCGTATCTCCGCCGGAACCTCAACTCGCACGGGACCTGAGGGCACGCGAACCGCGGTTCCGTACCGCAGTCGTCGCGGCGGTGCCGGAGCAGCGTCCTCCGCCTGAGGTACCGCCGCCCGCAGCGCTCGCATCGGAAGTCCCCCACCGCGGCGGGACGCACGAATTGGAGGTGGTCCTCGGCGGCGGCGGGGGCCGGCGACGACGGAGGCGGCGGTGGGAACGAGGCAGGGCCGGCCAGGGCGAGGTGTGGCGGCGGGGGCTGGAGCAGGCCGGGTGGGAGGAAGTTGGAGACGTCCAGTGGGTCCCATCCACAGTCTTCCTCCTCCCACTCGTCGCCGCAGACTCCTGTGCAGGGCCCAAAGAGGAGAACGGGGTTGAGTTGTGAAGGGGGCGCCGCGCGACCAATAGGGTGGATGCGGGAGAGACGTTGTTGTAGCATCGGGTGTGGAATTAGGGGAGGGCGCGAAAATTAAATGTTTAATATACGTGATTCGGCCAAAAAGAGATGGAGAAAAGGAAGTGGGGTGGATAAATAAGAGAAGAACAGAAAGAGAGAGACTCAAAAATTAACCTACCGCCTACAACGTGGAAGTTGACAGGCGTCGGGAGGCACCGGAGACGTTCGGAGGGTCCAAAAGCAGGGCGGCCACACCAACCGCGTGGTCGCCGCCAGCGGAACGTCTCTGAAGTCGATCAGTGCGCTACGTTGTCTAAGGACGGGCAGGGGGGCCGGGAAGGACGGAGGGGGAATAAAAGCTCGTTGGATGGACCAATCCACCAGCGAACATTTTTTTTCATTTCAGCGAGCAGTCTCGGGCTAAGGGACATGGTTTTTCTATGCAACCTCTTTCGGTTACTTAACAATTAGTGCAAACTCAAAAATGTAAAAAAATATGCAGCTGGAATTATGCAGGGGATACAAATTAGGATACCAGCAGCAAGCGTTTTACCTCTAATTAAGACAGTCGAAGATTACGCACAAAAAGGAGGGAGAACATGGAAGAAAATACGAGGGGTTACACTTTTCAGGTACCTGCGAACAAAATTGCCTTTCAACACATTTAGGGGAGATGAAATTCCACACGCTGGAGAAAAATACATCTTTATGAGAGAGCGGATCTATATCTTGCCTAATACTGCACAAGATGATAGTTGTCAAACATTTTCATTATTATTCTTCCAGACGTCCGAATGTTGTACTGGATTGAGCGACATACAATAAATCACTAATTATTCATCAATTATGCCATTAGGTTGCAACTTAACCGAGATCAAAACATAATAAATAGACGCTACGGCAAGTAAATGTTACTAAAATACAAACACTCGTTATAATAGAAACAACAACTGGAGCAGTAAGACGTACGAGATACTTCATGTGAAAGTAAAATACACAATTTACAATGAAATATGAACATCGAGTATACCGAAAGTAACGCAACTCTAATGTTTAAAGAAACCCACTAATCCTTAGTTTGCATAATTCAAAGACACAACTACAAGCATTAAGATTTCTTGGGCGATTGTACCTTTGAATATCTGCATACTTTTGAGTCATTATCCCCATTACATTCTATATTGGAATGAAATAGAAACCAATAATTTTGGCGTGCAATTACATGCACGAAGGAAGTATGAATCAAAGTCACTGAAGTCAAATGTAAGTCACTTGCGGAATTTATGAGATAAATTTCAAACTGACCTCTTTTAGACCCGTATCTCCATCGAGTATCTCCTAGGAAAAGATTAGTCACCTTATAAAAATAGCATGTGGTTGCATTAGCACGGCGACACCACACGCGTAGAACAAAGGGTAAAAAGCAAACCAGGCATGTTTAGAAACTAGACGGCATAAGTTTCCAGGGTCCTAAGAACTAACTTCTCAGGCGAGTAGTGAGAACGAAGAAATTTTAAAGAAAATTAAGAACAGCAAAATAAATGAAAATTATGCAGTACTACGAGATGCCCTCGAGGAGAACCTTGAATCCGTTACTACGACGTCACGGTGTACGTAACTGCCAAATGGGCACAAAAAATATACACGCGAAGAGAAAATTCTATTATAAAAATTAGAATAATAAAATTGTTCACCTGCTTCAACCTGGAATTCTAGTAGCCTTTGATTTAGCTACTTGTGGATTAAGAGCAAAGCCATTCACAAATACACCACTTCATACACGAAAGCCAACGTACACCTCTTCTTCGCACTCTCACAACCTGAGAAATTATCAATAAAAAGGCCAAGAGCATCACCCAACAATTCAGAAGACGATGAACAGCTGGGAACAATAGCGAAGCGAAGCAATTCCGGAAAACATGATTTGTCAATCAAGAAATTTTTTCAGCTAGTCATGAGTTCTGAGGATCAGAATTGTACTTTCCACGTCATAATACCTTACGGTAATCATCTATATGACAAAAACAATCATTACCAAATAATCACAACTCTTTTAAGTTTACATTTATAAACAACTAAATACATATCTACCACTAAAATTTGCATATTCTTCTATTAGATTGGAAAAGTTACAAAAATTGCATCAAAAATAAATTGCGCAGAGAAATTGTTTTGGAGGCAAAAATCAATGGAAAACTTTCTACTACGTAATCAACAAACAGGATGGTGATAATAACAACTCTTAAGGAAGTAGTTTTTCATTAAACCCCAGTTTTAACACCAAGGAAAGCGGTGGAATATGATGGAAAGAAGACATACACTAAAAAAATCACTGTGGAGGAGCAAGATTGCATATGGATGATTGTATAATCAATAAAAATCAATATTTTGAAGACTCTTTATTGTCATCTATCTATAAATATAATTTCCTACATATAAATTCGAATATACAACTTTTTTTTGCTAAAACGTTAGCAAGTTTTTCCAAAGTAATACGTATACAATTTTCTCAGAAAGACTCGTTTCAACAACACCACTGCCTTCTTGGTTCACAGATTTCTCACAGCAGTTCAATGAACGCGGGTAAAACAAGAAAAATTCAAAGGATGCAACAATTAAAAGTCAAGAGATAAGGTTTTGCACTATAACGAATAAAGGGAAGATAAAAAATGATTATAAAACATTCAAAAACTCGGGGGACAGAACGGAAGACAAGACAATAAAATTCCCATCGATTTATTTATCTATATATCACATCACTCTTTTTTCCATCTCCTTCGCATCAGCACCAATAATTTCAACACTAAGAAAATAAATCACAACTTTCTTAGTTTCGTCCGCAAGTGAAATATTATCGGGTAAAATTGCATCAAACAATAAATTAGTAATATATATTTATATATTCATATAAACTCCAAAACTACCACTTCCAAAAAAGCGGATTTAGACAAATTCTGACCAGAGGGACAAATTTAGCCCGAAGACTCCTAACAGAATATAAATGTTTGTTTGATCGCAGAGCATTCGTCACTACAATGGTAAGCATAAAAACGGTTAAAATAGCTCAGCCAACTAGGAACTTCAAAAATAGCAACTTATTAACGACTATTAATCTCACTAACAACACGGTCTATTCCAGGCAGAACGATATGACGACTATCTAGCCGTAGGCTACAATCAGCATCAGCGTGCCAAAATACATAAAAATCTAAAAACTATTTATTTTCATTCCTGATTAAGTTGAGGCAAATTATTTGAGGTACTCATAAGTATACCTTTCCCACTGATCACATATTCTCTACGATCTCTTTAAGAAGCACACAAGTGTACATCAAGACGCGTGCTTCTTAGGCCAGCTACTCAAAAAACTGCACTGTCGTGCACCGCTTAACTGAAAAGGCGTTGGTGTACAATGTTGTAGCGTTGCCGGTTTCATTTATACCTGAAATAATGTTGTACTAGGAGTGAGGCGGAAGATTTTCTTCCAACCGGGTTTAATAAAAATCACTGAGTTTAATTACCTGTTTAGAAGTGAAAGTCCTGCATAGAGTAGCAAAACTAACTTCACAATATTTCTAAAAACTATAGCTCATTAACTCTCCGTGCACACAAAAAACGTGTTGTATTTATATATATTTTTTAAAACCTACGGTGATTTGTCTCGAGTGTTTTGTATTTTCTGTGGCTAAAAAAAGCCTTATATATGTTGTCTGAAATCCCCCAACATCAAACGGTTTGCGAGAGTTCCTGATTACGATGATGATTATCCGCTTCTTCCTCCTTAATGATTTCTTTTTTAAACGCTGAAAAAAGTTCGACCGTCGATCGCTTAAGTTTCTTTTTTTTTTAAGGTTTTAATTCATTTTATCCCCCCTCCCTCCTACGCCCACGCTCCAAAAGCAAAAAAAGAACAGAAACACTTCTGGAGGGTTTTTCCTCTCGTCTTTTTTTTCGCCGCCCGTCCGTTTCAATTCCTCTGGTGCGTCCTCATGTGAAGGAGGAGATTGTGCTTGTGTTTCGACTTCTTGTGGCAGATGGGGCATTCGAACTTAGGTTCCACCCCACATTCAAATCTCAGGTGACGACTAAGGCTGTGTGGCCGCACGTAGGAGTTGCCGCACCGGGTGCAGGTGAATCCGCCAGCCACCATCGAGGCTCGCTGGTGGTGGTGTTGTTGTTGTTGGTGAGGTACGGTTCCCCCCCCGCGTTCCCCCTTCGAGACCAAGTGGAGTTGTTGGGCCAGGAGGAGGTGCTCCGTGGGGTATAGAGCCCCCCCCGGGGAGGAGACCGGCCCTGGGGGAGCCAAACCGCGGGGGGAAGATTCTGCAAGTAGAAGAAAATGAACGGAGGAGGTGCCACATTGGCCACGGTCAAAAACCCTCTCATTTTTTTTTAAACTACTCCCCACACAATCTCTTTATCCCCCCCAGCCTACGTACGCTCTCCGAGTCAATCGAATCGGTTATTAAAAAAAAACAACCCCTCCTCATTGCATCCCCCATCCCGCCCAAAAAAAGCATCCCAATACCATTTACATGTGAGACACATGTCCACCCCCCCCCCAATCTGACCTTCCTCCAGCAATTTTGTGAGCCTCTGCTGCTCTACTCTTTTGAATCATACTTTCTCAAGACAACTGCTTTTACTATCCGATTTAAGGGCATTGATTCAACCTTCTTGAGCTTTCAACTCGCTCTTGTGAAGGTTGCATAAACATGCCTAAAATTTATCAAGGGAAGCAGCGTCTCCAATGCAAGCTATACTTATACATTTGAGGACTAAAATGCAGAGAGGCAGGCAGTTTTTTTCTTATAAGGCTATGAGTGTGGTCCAGGAAGGTTGAGTTCATTTCATGGGAGGTACCTGGTAGTCGTCTCGTTCATGAAAAAATACCTTAAACGTCTCCGCAAATGCCAGTTCAAACAGCAACTGAGCATCAGTTCAAATTCAAGCCTAGCTTAGAAGATTTTTCACGAGTATAGCATAAAAAACAAGAAAACTAGAATGTAAATGTAATGGTGAACTTCAGGAGTGTTTTCTACAGTATGTTCTGTGTATCCTCTTCGATTTTCAAAAGGTTCCTTCCAAAAACAATTGCGGCATGGTAGTTAATGACTATTAGGGGCAGAGTTCAGTATCCACGTTTTCAATTAACGTGTGATGATAAAATACGACGCACAACACCATAGGATTCACCAAGGGATTGACAGCGAACATGCCAAACAGCCAAGGGTAATTCAACAAACATCCTCGAACGCTCGTGGGAAAAAAACGAAGCAAATACCAGTATCCAAAGGCAACAACACAAGCTAACCGCTAAATTTTCCATTTACTGCATTCTTTGCTATTCTCTGATAGGATTATTAAGGAAATATACGGAGATGCAGCGGCAAATAAAACACCTTCTACACTCTTGGCAACATTTATTAAACCGCCATAAGTGAAATTTCCTGGAAATATGTACACTTCGTAAGGTTTTCCACAGCAACCTTGAGCAGAATTCAGGGTATACAGACATCGTCTCTGATGGAGTCCAGCACAAAAAAACGACGAACTAAATCGTTCCCAAAGTAACCACTTAAGAAGTCTCCTCATCAGACTAAGACTATCCCTAATGGCACCGACATTACATCACTGTTTTACACGTCTACTCATAACAATACAGGACGACAAACGACTTCTGTTTCCATCATCATCATCTAATATAATTCCTCTCCTTTTCGTTTTAAAGCGGAAGCACTCCCCCGAATTTTCCATGATTTTCTTTCTGCAGATGACGGCGAGCATGGATGATCATGTTGTACCTCTGTTTGAACTTGAGGGGGCACATGGAGCATTGAAATTTCGGCTCCACCCCGCACTCGTAGCGGTTGTGTCTGCCCAGGGAGCTGTAGTGCTTGAAGGTCCGTCCGCAACGTCCGCAGTGGTATAAGTTCGCCAGGGTGGTGGTGTTGGAAGTTGTGGCGGGATGATGGTGCAATGGTGGAGGAGGAGGGATGAATTCTTGGGTCGGTATGGGGGGTGGTGGTGGTGGCGGCATGCGAGGAGGCAGGATGGACCGCCCGGAACTCGACCACCCCGCCACCACTGCACCATCCGCTTCTCCACCCACACCGACGTACGCTTCTGAAACGAAGGGAATACCGCAGCCTTTTAAGAGACGATTGAGGCGGTCTATAAAATGCTACCACAAAATGGTCTATAGATTTTTTTGTTTTCCATTTTTTCTGGGATGGATTTTTTGGTGTCTCGTGAACCTTGGACGTGTTTCTTATAGTGTTGCTTCAGCCTGAAGATAAAACGTTCACACCAGGAATACGACAAGGCAGATATTTGGGAAGAATCGATGAGAGGAAACACGGACATCGCATCTTCCATTTCAAAAGGAATGCGGTCTGTGCATTCATTGCCTTCATTCTGGAACTGGATACCCTCTCGCAACATGCATAACCAAATGCTGGTTCATGTTAACCACACACCCAAATTCACAGACAAAAAACAAGAAGAGTAAAATTTCTTGACTAAAATGTTCAGGTCCCTTTGGAACGTGTTTAACAAGGAATGAAATCTTCAATGCCCTTGCCCTTCCGCGCTGTAGGTTATAATTATAGAATTAGGAAAGATAACTTTGAATAAGGATGCAAAATATGCAATCAACTACAATTTATTTTCAATTAACTGTATTTGTATTTTAGGTACATACATCTCCTTTACTAGAAAAACATTCAAAAGAAATACAAATTAATTATCGCACGTAAAAAAATCATAAAAATCATCACTTTTCAATTACAATAAAAAAATGGACTCAATACAGCAACCAGGTGATTTTTCTTTTATAATAATAATAAACACTTATCCATCACTGAAAACTCGGTACGAAAAATAACATTTGTATTTTACGAACTATAAAACGTTTTACTCAGGAAACAATCATTACGAGGAATGCATTTCGGCGAACTCTGTTTTGGAAAGCGCTTGATATATGTTCGCCAAGTCTTCTATAAATCTTAGATTGTGCAGCCAACAGAGGAGGGCCGGAGGTAGAGAAGGGACACCTTAACGGAGGGCCCAACGAGGAGTTGAATACGAGTTCACAGTTATGGAGGTAGCGCCAGTGGGGGAGGTAGAATAGAGAGCTTCAGTGGTAACAAACACCACTCCAACTTGTACGTTTTTAAGAGGCACGCAATAATGTAGACTCAAGTGCATGTCCTTGACAGTCTGTGCCTGAGACAATAAAACATAAAATCACTCCTGTATCAAAATAACATCGTCCAAAAATGTATACATATATTTTTTATATTAGTCGAGGAATCCTCCAGTGGAGAATCAAAAATCACCCGAATTTCCTTCTTTGTTCTCTTATTACACTAAATATAGGAGATGCGGCGAAAATGAATTCCCGCAATAAATGCTCACATGTGCAGGGGAAACGAAGACCGTCATGAGGCAGCCATCCTACCTAATGATAATTCGGAGTGCAGGGGGAAGGGTGCCAAATCTTAACATAGCTATATGCATTAAATCTTCAATCCCTTCCCATTCACTACAAATGCCGTGGATACTTTTGCCAAACCATCACTCAAAAGATTTACGTCTTTACAACCCCGAAAGCTATCAAGTCCTCATGATGGCACTCGAGTAAGGCTTTCGTCTTGATTCCTTTTCATCAATGGGCAAACTTGACGTGCCGGACGACGTGGGACTTGTGTTTCGATCTGTATGAACACAGGACGCACTGAAAGCGTGGCTCCTTCCCGCACTCCCATCGCAGATGCCTGTTAAGGGAGGACCTCAGCTGGTATGTCTTCTCGCACCTTGGACACGTGAAGAGCACGTGAGAGGAGGTAGCTGCATGGGCCGAGGAGGCCGCCGCAGCGTCTGCACCGCGCATCTCGGCCCCGCTGTCTCCCGTCCTCGACTGTAGAGAACCCTCCTGACTTCCAGACGGTCCTCCCGGACTCCCTCTCGCTGGAGGAGCGACGGGGGTGCTTTTCGCCGATCGCTTAGACCTGGATCCCTTGGGTTTGACCTGCGCGGGCTCCGGGGAAAGGAAAAGGTGGTGCATTCCAGCGGAGGTGGCGTCCGCAGATCCCGCCGTTTCCGAAGCCCACCAGTCCAACCACCCCTTCTCATCAGTCTCCAGTTCTTCTATTTCCCCCATAACGTCCTCTTCTTTCACTCTGTCTAAAATGGCGCTCTTCCCAGTCTCCCCCACATCATCATGATCGTCACCGTCCTCATCGTCATCCTCGTGGACTTCCACCTCCTCCACATCCTCTTCCAGGCGCATGGCATCTGCAATGAGCAAGCAGCAAGAACAAGCGACGATACATTATACGTCAGCACCTCGTGCCTTCCACATGCACACACAAAATAGATGTAACCGGCCTCCTGACATTCCATACGCTTCCCCTCCCCTCATTTCACTAACTTCCCTCTTCGTACCAAAGCACAATAAAAAATACCAAGGCTGCCTTTCATGAAACAAGAAATACAAAAATGTCTAACACCCAATGCATTCCTCTCTTTTTTGCTGCTTGACGGTACTGAAATGCCTTCCGTAGCTAGCGCTGATTGTCAATATTCGCAAAAAAAATCAATTTTCGTCGCAGGGCACGAAAAAGCCTCTCCCTTAATATAAAAAAACTACCTCTTAAAAATCACAGGCAATCTGGTTAATAAGAAATTCAAAAAGCATCACTAAGTCAAAAAATATCGAGATTTACATTGGACGGAATTCTTTAAACATCTTCAAATGAGATGGAAAATTAGGTAACATCTACAGTAAACAGTTAAGAATCATAAAAATACGAAGGCATCTCAACTGAGATTTTCTTTATGAATCTCGAGAGATATGTTAGTATAGAAGAGTCATAGTCATTCAGCGGTTGTCACAGCTAAATTTTTACGGCCAGGAGTCGTGGGCATTTTAAGGTTTTGCCCTATCAGTATCCATTTGGGAACGAGGAGCAGACAGGATTCAAGTCTTCCGGGGATCTTTGTAGCACCATCACCATAGCGCCAAAGGAAGACAGACAGAAGATGCACATAGACATATGCTACGATGCTTTATTCTCATGCACTCTCCGTATATGTCGCACCACATGAATTCTGTGCTTAGACCTCTGAGGGCAATATGGACACTGAAACTGCGGTTCCTTTCCACATTCCCAGCGAACATGGCGCTGCAGGGAGTCCTTCCTCTGGTAAGCTTTTCCGCAAACTCCACATGAATGCCTTCTGGGAGCTTGGCCGAAAGAAGGAGAATCCTTTGAGGCAGCAGAAGATATAGGAAAGAGGGGAGCGGAATAAACCCCGCTGATCTTGCCCTCCTCCTCATCCTCTTCAGTCACTTCTTCTACTAGCTCGGCCAGGTCAGTCTCTGCAACCACCATCCCCTGTCTGGGGTGCAGGAGTTGTAGGTGCACGCGGTCCATCAGGTCTCCTGATAAACCTTTCTTTTTCTTTATCTTGGATTTGGGTCGCTTTCGTCCGGAGGCAGTGTAGTAGTAAGCTGAGTCCCCGTCTGAGTTTGCTGGTTGAGGAGAAGAATGCACCAGAGACGAGGGTGACGACGACCTCTCAGCCTTGACCTTTACACCGCCAGCACTGCCGTCCAATCCGGAACGTTCTCTCCTGTGGGACTGCGGTTTTGCATTACCATCTCCCCAATGCGCCGTTCTTCCAACTACTCTCCCTGCCTCTCCATCCTCGTCTGCAATGATAACAGGGAAAATAGAGGAAAAAATTCTCCACGGTAAGGTTTTGGTTTCCGAGGAAGGCTCCCGAGGAGGTGAGAAGATAACGACTGAAGCGAATATTTAAATACAGGAAAGTCGAAGAAGATGTTTTTAGGGAATACTTATAGTGATGTAGTTCCCCAACCTTTCCAAGGCATACTAAGGCTGATAGAAAGCATTAGAAATGTATGCGACACCAAGTCGCTTGGCATTCCATTGATATGAGTCCCAGTAAGGTTTCTGGAAAGGTTCCAGGTAGAGAGAATACCTCAGAGGTGCGTGCAGTGCTGTTGAATACATCTAAATTAACCTGATTCCCACTACGAGGATTAGGAGTAAGGCTACTTAAGATGGTAGTGCAATTTATAGCTCGTTACTAGTTAAAAAGGTAAGGAAGACCGCAAGGAAGAAAGTAAAGAACTGCCACCGAAACCCCATGCGCCTCAAGTTAATAAGAGAGAAAACGGAAAACATTGCTTGTCGCATTGAGCTAGTGGAATGTAAGTATTCACTCTTCAATGCCCTCCCAATACCAATGCTTGACCAGTCTTCTTTGTATCGTAGAATGCTGATGAAACCGCTGTGTAGATTACAACTACTTAACTGTATAAAGAAAGAATCTAACGACGTAAAACTAATATTAAAGGTGAGGTTGGGAGTTAATTATAACTTGCATGATAAATAAATGCACTCTTTTATTCATGGACAACCCCTCCACATACACAAGCTAAAACATTAGAAAGCACTTCAATATCAATCAGTTCCATACAAGGATTCAGCTAAAAACCACTGATACCTTATTTTGTCAATAATCCTATTAATTACATAATTAGATTAGCAGTCTTATAAATACGAAACTTATCATGAATTGTTTAAGTTATTTTCTATCGGAATGCATGAAATACTCTTCTGACTGAGAATTACACTCTTAACATATCATTAAGGTCTTAACAAACCTAGCAACATTTTGGATATAATAGAAAGGTTGAAGTGTAAGAATTTCGAAAGAAAGGTTGTTTATTAAATACGTTTCAGGAATATATAAAAGAGATTGGCGTATGACTACGAGAAGTGATTTCAAATATTTTTGAGGGTTTCAAAGGGCAACTTAACAATTATCTAGATTTCATTTATTACAAGCAAATTTCCAGGCAACATCCGTTAAAAACAACCCTGGGTCGAAAACACATCCTAAATTAAAAGTAAGTATCTCTCGGCATTTTTGAAATTCTTTAATGAGCACTAATATAAGGGAAATAGGTTTAAAACACATAACGAAAAAGGCATGTTACCTAAAAATAAATAAAGGATCAAATGCTGTAGAAAACTTCGTGCCGCTTACTAGAAAAACGTACCAAACGCTTTCGATGCAAAGGAAATATCTCGACTTGCCATTTGACAAAGCGTGTTCTTCTACGATTTAATCACACAAATGGAGGCATAACAGCAGAGAGAGAGCACACGGTCTCAACTTGCCAACACATACAAGAGAACATCTAAAAGAGTTCAATAAGATAAATAACGAATTATACTACGATTGCGTGACTCGCATTTCCTCCCAAGCATTGAATGCTTTAGATCATGATCACACACAAATCAGAATGGCAAATACCACACTTCACCAGTCAAGAAACACTGCTGCTGCAAGCGAAAAATGTAATTTTCCTTACATAGCCTACCAAGGCTCATTAATAAATAAATTTACAACTCGATGTATAATATCACCGAAGTCCCTTAAGTAAATTGATTACCTATTAGAAAAAGTGATCAAGGGGGAGAAAGTCTCGGACACTGGTAATTGCGAACTATTCTTAATGTTTGTGGGCAGCTGAGAATACTTTTCGGTTTAGAGCAGCAGTTCTTCCTTGTGAAGTCTCTTAATGTGTCGCAGTTGATGAGCCTTCCGCTTGGAACGCTGGGGGCAAAAGGGACACTGAAACTGTGGCTCTTTACCACATTCCCACTGCAAATGCCTACGTAAAGAATCTTTCCTTTTGTAGGTCCTCCCACATTGTTCGCACGTATAGAGGCCATCGATGCATACAGGTGGGATCCAGCCGAGGCCGGAGGCTACTGAGGTGCTCGCCTGACCCTTGGCCCTACTCTTCCTCTTCCTATTCCTCGCCGGAGGCACGGCGGTTTTCCTCTTCCCCACGATTACTTCATCTCCAGGCTCGATTACAGAGGTCCCTTCACCGAGAACGCCACCTATGACTCCGCCAACAACACCGACCTCCTCCTCATCCTCGTCCTCCCAGTCGGCTTCCTCCTCCCCCATGCCACCACCCTCGCCCCCCTCCACGCCCAGCAGGGACATCACGTTGGCGTCACGCAGGGCTGACGACCAGTCCTGGCGTCGCCAGGGACCCTTCAACGTCATCGCCGCAGCGTCTGCAATGACAACCAGAACAGGAGAAGGTCCTCCGTTATAGGTCCTAGCCTCCCCTCCTTGCAGTCCCAGTTCTTGCCACCACCATCCACATTCTCTCTCTCTCTCTCATCAAGGGTACAAACTAACAACCCCTCCTCTTAGGCAAAAACTGAAGAACGATGACTTCACGACATGCGCGAACCAAGGTAATCTCAAGATTCCACAAAGGACACGGCTCAAAACGGAAAGGTATACACGCATTATCAAAATAAGCACCTCCAAATTTGGAGATACGTTGGTCCTTCAATAAGTCCTTAGAAAATCCTAATGTGGCGCTCGTAGTATCGTAAAAGATTTGCTTTAATTAAATCTCATCTCTCCCTACACTGCTTTAAAAGTATCAGCTATTTTCAATAATTTATTTCATTTTCATAGTAAATTGAAGCAAGAAACTTTTGTTTAATTAGAAAAAGAAAAAAAGAGTTTCGAGCGTTGATTGAACACTTCTATTTAAAAGGCTAAACAAGGAAATACATCAAAGCTGAATTGGCCAAAGTTCACGTCACATTTGCTCCCGTCTTAGCGACTGTATACAATTTACTAAATGAGTCCAAACGTGACCGTATACCCACAAATGAAGAAAATTGTTGGGAAAATCCTGTGGAAGTGACACATTCTCCGAAATGATTGACAAAATGCACGATATGCTTTCCAGTTACCTATGAATCTCAATTCGCGAAATAGTTGAGGCCACAGGCACATCACAAGACTAAGTGTTCACAATTTTTCACCAAAAATAGGATGTGAAAAAAATCTAGACAGGATGGGAGCCGGGTTTTCTCTCAGTGGAGAATATACGCAATCATGTGGTTGATTTGGAGGCTGGTTTGACGCTTTACTGTCGCAATTCAGACGAGTTTCTTCGTCGATACAAGAACGTCGATACAAAGGACGAAACATGGACACACTACTACTCTCCAGCGACAAAGGCACAATGAAAACATTGGGTTTCTTAAGGCGATCCGGTTCCGAAGAAGCCTAATGCGATAAAATCAACCGAAAAGGTGATTGATTGCCATGGTTTTATGTAAAGTCTAAATTAATTACTTACAGAAGGGACAACCGATAAATGGGGAGTATTATGATTCATTATTGCACTGTTTGAGCGAAAAAAATCAAGAAAAACCTCATTTGCCAGAGAAAAAATTCTCTTCCATCAATACAATGCAAGAGTACACATCTGCGCAGTTCCGATGGCGAAAACTATGATATTTAAGTAAGAATTATAACAACATCCATTTACCAAGTATGTCCACAAGTGACTCAGTTTATTCCCTAAATTACAAAAATGCTCTGCAGTAAATGATTCACGTCGAACGAGGTCATCGCCAGTATAGAAGCCTTTTTGAGGATCTTCCGAAGTCCTACCTTTTGGATGGCCAAGTAGGAGAAATACTGGAAAGTATATAGAGCTATAAAGGAGGTGATAGAAAAACAAAAAAGAATCTACCAAAAATAATATTTTCTATTTTTTCCCTTAGGACTTATTGAACGACCCACATGGCAAATATTCACTTAATCCGATGACGAGAATTACGACTATGACACCAACTCTCGGGAAAATTTGTTAACGATGACAAACAGAAAATTTTTGAAAAAAGAGTAAATTAAGAATGCCGAAAACCTTAATCTTATGCATTCTCGATCACACCTGCGAAATGCATAAAACCGAGTTTATCGCCTGCTCCAGCATTCAAGAAATACGGCAAGGTTTCATATCCTGAAATGCATTTGACTACCATACAGTCTGGAAAATTAGCGATCACGACGCACATGCGCAACATGTCTTATTTGAACACCAACGCCTCAACTTCCAGCCGAAACTAATTCCTACCGCATTTCAGTAAAGAAATTAGCTGAGGCATCCTTTGCACTGAGGTACAGGTGATACAGAACGCCTTAGCAGGTGCGTCCAATAAAATTAAAATTTTCCATTCGTAATTACAAGTGCAAATACTTGACGAATGATTCACTCGTCTAATATCGGTAAGTTCTCAGGGGACCTAACAAAGATAGGTCCATTGAAGGGTGTGCGACAACGAAGTGCCTCTTCAAGTTTCCTTTCTGTGCAGCACGATATCTGCAAACAGGACACTGGAACTGAGGTTCTATCCCACACTCCATCCTTAAATGATTCATTAAAGAGGTCTTCCACTTATACCGCTTCCCGCAAGCGGCACACTGGAAAATTCGACCGTCTGTCTTGCCCCCGAAGTCTTCCGTCTTGCCACCGAAGTCGTCCGCCACGCTGACGGTGGGCCACGTTGATGACGATGGTGGCAGCTCATCGGGTTGCCACGGCGCTGGCTCCGGGAACGGAAGATTAAGGGGGGGATCGAAGGGTGGGAACTGTTGCGAGTGCTCCTCAGACCTTTCGCCGTCCGACTTGACAGCCGTAACCTCTGCAAAGAAAGCAGAGGTCTAATGTTGTTAGCGCCCCCATCTACGCGCTCACTTTGATAATAACCTCCACATAACATGGTCGTAAGTAATCGCTGGAGAACTAAAAGAACGAGATGGCATCTAGCACGTTAACATGAGGGATTTCGTCGAAGAGGCCTCAAATTCACCTAATGCCGATTAAGGCAGTGGAAGACTTTCATTAACTAATGCTCACTAGAGGTATCATACACATCGGGGCGTCCAATTGTTAACGACACGAAGGGAGAGGATGATTTTTATTCAGAAAAAGGCAAAATGTATCATTTCTTTATAATTTATTTCAGAATGTACAATGCATATAGTAGTTCAACGTATCGAAGACTCACATGAGATCTTTCTTAAGAACTTAATCACAAGTATCATTGGCATAAACTTAAGCGTTCTATAAAAGAATTGTAGGAGTTTTCACCATGGAAAATGGATTACTGGCCCACAAACCAATTTCAGTAAATTAAAATACTGTCTCTTTAGGATTCGAATAAGGAGATATTATTTAGTTCCATGGAGCGCTAATGCGGGAAACGACGAAATAATTGGCGTCACACCATCTTCATTTCTCGCTCCCGAGCCTCCTCCCATGGCAGCCCTCCCGCCTGCCAGCGACCCAACGGCGGGAGGGCAACTATCTCAGTGCGACCTCCGCAAATGCCGTATGAGAGAAAACTTCCGTTTTGCACTGTACTTGCACAAAGGGCAATGAAATAGTGCCTCCTTGCCACACTCCAACCGGATGTGGCGCATTAGATTATCGTGGCGCCCATACGTTGTCTTACAGTTCGGACACATGAATCTTACGTTCCCCTTATTTTTGGACGACCTTGGGCTACCACGGGGCGATCCGCCTCCACGTCCAATCCTAACCTGAGTTTCAGATTTGGCCCCTTGTAAACATACGGGTAAAATCGGGGGTGGCGGAGGAGGTCCCATTAAGGGAACGTTCTGCGTAGCAACTTGAGCTTCCGCCTCTTGAGGTCTGCCAGCGAATGTGCACACGTTTAACGATCCTCCTGCGTCAGAAATCCTTCCGCTTACGGAGGGGATAGGAAGTATATCATCCTCAATGCTGAGAAGTCGAAGGAATGATGCATCATCGGGAGCGGAAGTTATGTTGTACGGTAAATAAGGAATAGATGGCTGTTGCATTGCCGCTTGTTGCTGTTGTCCAAGGGTTCGGTCCGAACCACCGCGTATTTCCCTTCGGTCGTTGAGCGAAGGGGTGGCGGGCGGAAGAACCCCCTGGGGGGGCTGGGACAGGGGGGCAGTCTCAGGAGATGCGGTAGGGGAGGCGCCAGCCAAGTCGACAACCATGGATGGACTCACTTGGACACAGAACATGGCAGCGTCTGCAAGAGACACGAGGAATAACAATATGTGAAGAACCCTATCTCCAAGATAGGGAGCCTTTTGACGTAGGTTCCATGATCGAATTCCGAGTATGTCGATGACATTGGCTGTTGTTATCGGCCACATTCTCGAATAAGGCTCCTAGCAATAGACCTACGTGCTAAGAACGCTAAATAGCTTCAATATAATTACGAAATACTGGTCAAATGCAGCAAAATTTGTTGTAGTAGTTACATTGATTCCACTGGTAGCATGCACATATTCGTACTTCCGAATCCAGTAAGAGCAACTACACCAATGGAGAAGCGATGCAAAACTATATGAAGGGCACGCTAACTAGTAATATGGAATCCTTTAAACGAAACAATCCCACGACTGAGCATACCTATTCAGCCTCTTTTGAAAACAAGGGGTTTTGATGTATAAAGGGATGTTAAGAGGTCAGATTTCGTAATTCACGTAATAAAGATTTAACTGCATAAACCTTGGCATCTCAGGAAAGTTTAATACCTAAAGGGCTAGTCACTTACTAGATCCATGCATTAATTAGCTACAGCTGAAGTCTACCAAAAATGCTGTTAAGAATACTACAGAAGTGCATATTTGATTACACTGCTACCCATATATACACGGACAATGTCTTTAAATATATAAATAATGTAGTTCAATCTTTTTGATCTTATTGTAAGACACCACATTGTTTTGCTAATAACAAGGTAATATTTTGAATAATTATGCAAACCGAGACAAGGATACCCGAAATAATATATCAGGGTGAAAATTATTTTGAATGTTATTTCTTTGAATAAAATATATAAATATCGGAAAACAAATACGTTGTTCACCCGCATGGAAGAATAAACTCAATCTGTAACACGATAATTCAGATTTAATCTTCCCATATTATTATCCAAATATCGTTTTTGCTATCACTAAGAATTTTTCAGGTGGAAAAGGAAAAGTTTAATAACTATACAAAATAAAAATTAGATAATGGTAACATATCCTGGGAATTATAGCCATATTATGAGTTAATTCCTGGTGTTACTGACTAGAAGATATTAACACTCCAGTAGGTCACAATCGGACTTTTAAAAAGCGCAATAATCCCGACTAGAATTTCAATAAATAATTCCCAACAGAATTCTGAACACTAATTACTGGGGTTTTCAGAGATAAATAAACCCGGTCGAAAATGCGTCTGCTCAAAAAACAAAAAAGAATTTTTACCGATAACATTGAATCTACGTCTAATCTACACGCATTCCTCGGAACGTCGGAGTGAAGTTGACACGAAGCCCAACGCCCACTAAGGGACCATTGCCTTGATTGGAATTAGCGGAGCTAGTTCACACATCAACAAACGATTTTCTTATGTCCAATCAACTACGTCAGATTCATCCTAATCTTTGACGACCAAGGAAACTTCCTCCTGGCTAAGACTCTCGGACACAGGCCCAGCTGGACTTCCTCTCCCACGTTGGGCTGCTGTGATAGTTGGGTCGCTACCCATTACGGGATCAATATTTTGACTGGTGCCGGCATTGTCAGCAGTATTTGTATCATGGGTGTCAACTCTACTCTCAACAGGAACCGCCACAATTCCCGACGGGTTTTCTTGGGGCAGCTCGACCTGATCAGCGCCATTTTCTGAAATGAAGAATGCTTTCTCCCGCTGAATGCGTTGGATCCTTGATCCTGGAGGCCGCCCTCTCCCACGACGGGTTTTAGTGACAGTTGGGTCACTGCCCAATGGGGAATCAATATTTTGCCTTATGCAGACATTCATGGGAATACTTGCATCCACGACTCTAATTTTATTGTCAACGGAAGACTCTACAGGGTTCGATGAGCTCGGTTGAGGTTGTTCAACATGTTGCAGAACATCCGTTTCAGGAACAAAAAAAAACTGTTCCTGCTGAAGACGCTGGAGCCTAGATCCCCGAGGCCGTCCTCGGCCACGCCGGACTACTGATCCAGCGACTTGCGTGATAGATCCCCCCAAGGGAACATAAATGCCTCCATGAAGGTCTCTCCTGGTACCTCTCGGTCGTCCACGACGAGCTAGCCTGGGTCTTCCACGCCTATTTGCTGCAACTCGTTGAATACCTGGATGCAACTGAAAATTCGGTAATTCTTCTGATGTTGTTAAGTTTTGACTAGAAAATGTTTCAGCTTGGGGAGTTCCAATCCTCGTGATTGGAATGTAACCCCTGGCGGAAATGTGGCCTATTAAGCTTCCTGTATCAACGCTTCCAACAGATCGTCCGGCAAACATACCAGGGCTGGGAAAAGTAATTACCCTGTTCCTAAGTATATCGCCTCTCATAGCATTGCCATGCCCGCGTCGGTGCAATAATCCGTAACCAATACTCCTCATAACATTTCCATGCAAAACATGTAAGGATGGTCGCCCGCGAAGAGGAGGGGACAAAAACAACTCCGCGTTTGTTTCTTCGTGTAAGTTGTCTTGCTCTGATGAGGACATAGGCGTATCAATGTGGGATCTAGGGTCGGAAGTTTGTCCCGCAGGATCTTGAACTGCTACCCAGTCACCCATTTCTCCCGAGCGTACAGAGGTAATCTGCAACGACATCGGCGATGACAACTGAGGCTGCATCCATAACGACTCTGCAAAGAGATTGGAGAACAATAGTCCATTTTGTGTGAGACACCAGGACCAAGTCCAAACAAAGGACACGCGAATCACATGTTACAAATTGTCCTGATTTACTTCGTCATTTCCACTAAATCCACGCCGAGGTACGCGGTACTGACCACTATAATCCCATTAAATAAATAAACGTTTGGGATGCCGCAAGTACATGTGTCGATTGACGTTGAAACGCCTCTCGGAACTATAGGGACACAAGGGACATTTGACGAGCCTTCTTCCACGAGCCGCATTCATACTAGAGTTGAGACTTGAGAGTAATTCTTCACTAGGAGAACTCGGCCGTGTCTCACCAAGCTCCTCTGAGAAACTAACACAAGCACTGTTTTGTGGCACCATAGGCAGATTGGCTATAAATGTCTCTTCACTATCTACACATGATTCGCCACCACTATACCAGCCCAATTCAAGAGCTTCTGGCGGCCTGATATACTCCCTCGCGACCCCGAAAGCTGGGCGGGTATCATGGGCCACGGGGACACTCTTCAGGTCTTCAGCTGACGTCTGCACCGAGGTAATGACGCATGGGTCTGAAACGACAACGGATCCCCTGGTTACTACAATCCTCCTCTTCTTTAAGCTCTTCTTCTGCTCTTCAGTCTTCCCCAAGATAAGAAAACTTGTAGGACTGAATTAATTCAGACGACAGCATCCTAAAGTAGGCATCCGTTTTCCATAAGCTGATATTTCAACACTCTCACTTTAAGTAAAACAAAACGCTTTCAGGTCAAAATTAAGACTGAAAGACCAAGGACCATTCACACGCCATTCAATAGCCATTTGCTATTGCATAGCATAAGTATCTTCTTCTAGCGTTACTAAAAATAAATTGGGCAAAAAATAACGGTTTAGCCACTTTTAGGTATTATTTTTTTCCAAGAATAAAAATATGTATGATACCTCATCTCTGTAACGAAAAAGCTAAAGCTGTAACATATTAGCATACGTAAGATGCATTATTATCCAAAGACGTATACAGTTCTGTCATGTAATAGTTACATGACGTGACAACCTTAATTCAATCAACACCACCCGTAAATACGTACAATTTTTGAGGGAATAAAATTATCACGACCTACGCGGAAAATTAAAACATTTGTTGTAAAAAAAGAGCAACGAACTGTTTTCACAGCAATGCTGAATCTCTAGGAAGAAACGTTCCTTATACTGACTCAACCGAAATGGCAGAAAAGCAAACATACAAATCTTTTCTTTGCAAATATTACGCTTTTTTGTTTCAGTCGAATAAAATATACACTCCGAAATACATACTTATTAGAAGTTACCAGCCACAGTTGGTGGCCGTGGTTCATGGCCCTAGCACGTCCACTTTTTGGCTAACGGAAAATCACAACTTTGCACTCATGAGTTCTCAAGAACGCACATCCCCTGGAATGGCATTGAAAACGGAAATATCCACGCCAACAACAATCTCAATTGAAAGTATATTTTAGGCTCAATGCTCACAATGATAGGAACTTAAAAGGCAACACAACATTTTCAGCGGATAAACTGCCATGAATCGTACGGAGATATATAAAGGAAGACATTGCGAATGAAATAAAACCCACTGTCATATCCAAGCTTACGATTCCATTGATGTTTATCTCTCTCATCTGAATTTGCACTGAAATTTTAGAACGGCGCGGTGTATGCAGACATCCACAAGTGGATACTCCCAGATGCTAATAAGAATCAGTTCCAAGAAAATAATCCCCCCTTTAATTGTTCAAGAATGTCATGTAAAAAACTTATTTTGAGAATAACACCATTTCGACCTAAAAATTCGTTACGCCCAAATACTAAACCAATAGTTTTTCTTCGATTATTTTAAACAAGTTCATTCTTCATGAGTAATTTTTCCAGAATCACTTAAAAACTTTTTCCTAATTCAGTAGTCGGAAAAGAATGCGAATAGTAACAGTGGAAGAACAAATCACTCATTCTTATACAAATGATTTGAGAGGATTCCAAATTTATGAGGGCGTATTCACACTATCGGGGATTAGTCTTCTTCATTATGCCCCTTGAGGCAAAAAAACAACTTTCGTCTCGGTTGCTCTTTTCATTACCTCTGCCATCTTTGAAATAAGAATTTTAGGAAATATATTTGGAGCGATGGAAAGCCACCTAGACGACGTTATTTCGATGCGCAGTCAATTACTTCAGATACTACTGGGAACAAGGAATGAGTTACCGATATTTTACTGCACGAGGCTGCTGAGCAGGACAAAATTGGGCCAAAGCAGACAATGCATCGCCATCATACGGGTAAACAATATACATTCTTAAACGTTAATTTTTTTCGTCCAATCACCCTAACAAATAATTATAAGCAATTAAATATTAAAATGGGGTAGAGAAAATACATTATTACGTCGCACATGAAAACTGCAAATAAAACGAAAATTCGTCAAACCATAAGAATTCATTCATGAAGCTGCGGGAAGCATAATAACTGACGTAGCACACAGACGAGTAAGAATTAACATTAATTGTTTGTTGTTAGGGCAAACCCCGCATACCAGAATGTCACAGTTCTAGTATGACAATCTGGCTTTCAAAAAAATGAAAATCCTTCGGAAAACTATAAAACCAAGGGACAAATACCTCGAATTATTAATATTACCAATTTAAAAGAAAAAATATCATTTTACGTCATTTTAAGCAACATTAAATATTAATACTGCGGCATTGATGAATACAGGTTAAGACGGAGAGTCATTGTTGTAAATAAAAAATACTCCACTTCGAATGGCATTTGGGTTTAAGCACTAACACTTCTCAAAAGACGCAGCACTACTAACGAGAGTTGAAAGGAAGCCCGGATTCATAAAGCAGGTTTTTAACATCATGTAGATCAGAGTAAGAGTAATTCGCAAGCTCTAAGGTATGCCATGCACATCGAAATACTGACTGGCGAGGCACTGTACACGATGACCTGCTCCAACGGTCATCATGGAATTTCCGATGACAATGAATACACGGCTGTTCCGATTCCGCTGTAAAATTGACTGTTGGTAGTCAAATAACCACCTGGCAAAAATCAACTACAAAATGTGTGGCCCTTGAACGCCAGCCAAGAAAATCCACTGCCACAAAAAAAGTGCAGTTACGAATTAAAAGTGACTTGCCATTTCTGCTTGAGGTTGAATTGACCTACTCTTACATTATCCATTGACAAGTACAAATTATGAGCTCGGTGATCACTAACGAGGCACTAATGACTACAATAGAATAGGAAGGCACATTTACAACGCGCCACTTTACGAAAACAGGAAAAACATTAGGCATAATAATTGCTATTGTTTGTAGTAAACTATTCACATATTTACTGCTACGAGGCATCTTTTTAAACAGAGGGCTAGACGCAAACGAACATATGGTCTCATAAAGCTTATATAAACATAGAACTACAATATTTCTTGGGATAAGCTATTTGGAATTTCCCCAGAAAAAAAATTATTCATTAAGAATTATCGAATGAATGTTAGTTAAATATAAAATAAACAATAGAAGGAAAGAATCGATTCGCATACCTCACGAACTCGATACTTGTATCCTAACATCAACTGAAGAGAACTGATTTGTATCGTACTTCGGTTTGACAGTAGTAGAGCACTTAATTGCAGGTATGCTACTTGCACATAAGAATGGGACGTGCACCAGAGATTTCCTTGACGAGTCAGATTCTTAACAATTATTAAATGACCAAGAACTGACAGTTCAGAAATACAGCCTTACGGCAATATATATATATATATATATATATATATATATATATATATATATATATATATTTACGGGGATTTAATTAAAATTGCATTTCTAAATGGAAGGGCCATCGTAGTTTGAGTGTCATCGGACGGCGTATCAGCTATATTGCTGAATGAGGTGAATAATGCGAGGCTTCCCAGTCAATGAAAGACCTACCATAACGAAAGTAATGATCAAGTTCGGCTAAGGCTGAGTAAACCAACTAAGACCTTCACGGGGACGAAAATGAGGAGGAATTAACTGCTTCTAAATTTACTGATATGTGACACCAACGTCCGATTTAAGTTACGCAAGCCGCCATTTCTCACCCAATTCCTGTGATTAAATCGAAACCACAATAAAAAAGGAGCATGTAAAATTTAAGTCATAAACATAAGAGAGAAGATAATTGAACCAATGGCATGTTTCTTTGAATACAGAGACCATTATACCAAGATACATCTGAACATACGTGGTATACATACACATGATCATACTTAATCTCACACTATGGAATTTTTCCCGATATTTACAAATAGCAATAAGAGTATAAAATTAGGGGTACATACACACACGCACATATGTTTTTGCCATAAGGGGCCTTATGACATTCCAAGCACAGACGCTTTCGAGAATGAAGTCAAACTCCATGACTGGGAGAATAAATTTGTGCGAACTCATCCCTAGAAAGGAGAACCTTTCATCCCGCATGAGGAAGAAGTGTATCGCGATTTTCACATTCATTGGGAGGTAAACCCACGTTTCGCAATTTAAAAATCCATACAAATTTAGGATAACGAGCAAACGTCTATTGCATCGTAATAAGCACCATATAAAGAATATTTATCAAGACGCGATGTCAATTCTTCATCGATCACGAAATAATACGAAGTGGCCATTCATTCCACGAACTTCACTCTCGGAGGTTTGTTCTGAATATCCTGATAAATATAACCATAATTCTTAGCTGCTTTTCTTCTCAGAGCTTGAGATCTGATTACGTTGTTTATTGACAACATCTCATAGCTACGCGTGTCACGGATGTCAATCAAGTCGGTCCCATATAGATTCTGTTTTTCCTAGGGGCTTCACGCATGATAGCCACGGAAAAACACAAACCAATAAGACAAACATTTCTAAAAACAGACAAAAAGAAACGCAGTTCTAAATAGGAATTCCCGATGTGGACATCATGCTGACATCTAATAAAAATGCTCTTTTACCCACATTTAGAAAAAATGGAATAGTTCCAGAATTAACTCCGGTTTCCCGACAGAGTGCCCATTGTGTACATCCAAGGGAACGATTTGCCTGAAGTGCAGCAGTCATAATTTCCACAACTTACGAATGTGAAAACCAACCACAATGAAAAAATCTTCGTTCTAACATAAAATGAAAACCCGCGGCAATACGCATTTCCTATTTATGATACCATTTTAGTCATCCACTTTCTTCTGTCAACATGGCTATATACACGTATTCTCTTCTAAAATGAACGAGATGCAGTTCCATCGCCCTTACAAAATTGCAGTGCATACATTTTACGACCAAGTGTCATCCCATTAAATACATTGCTAACATTGGTAAATTCGTCATTTTGAGAAGAGCTGTCATTTGACTGTTTTGAATACACCACCATGCCACTGAAAAACGAAAGCGAACAGATGGCAACTCGAAATAAAATTATTTATTTAGCAATGCTAGCAGATACCTTTGAACTCAAATATGTCCCACATGCAATACTATCTTTTATTCTTCAGACAAGAAAAAAATTCCAAATTGAAAACAGCAATACCATATAACAGTTAAATGAGAAAGGTTAGCATAAAAATTACCAGAGCAGTAGAATATATGCCGCTCTTATCATACACGAACAAACACCATACAGAGTAATACCACAAATCGAGACACTCGTATGCGAAAGAGAATTAGCACCCGGTAAATGGAACAGACACCAGCACTGAATGCGGAGAAAGGTAGAGAGAGAGAGAGAGAGAGGTGCATGTTTCAAAATTCTAACAACATTATGGTTAGAGAATTTCTCATTCCTCTTTCAGGTTCCAATAGAATGTGTGTAACGTCCAATACAATGTGTGTAACGTATGAGGAGCACAATTTGAAAAATATTTCAAAATTTTAAAACTGGCTTAGAGCGATTACAGACTAAGGTACATCCGACAACAGTGACACTCCGAAAAACTTTCATCCAATCCCAAACTATAGAAGTGACCAGGATTCGCGCACAAATTGACCGAAAAAAGCGCAGACGTACTAAGAACCGAAGATGGCATTCATACCTTTCCTATATCCATACCCAAACAAATTGGCTGCAGAAAACAATCGGATATGTAAAGGCATAAGTCAGGAAAACCATATCACTAAATAAATCACAGGGCACACCTCTTTTAATCAATTTTATTTCACGTTTGAATACAGAATAACTTGCACAGATGAGGTACATAAACCTCAAGGTACTTAAACCAGCCATATCATAATTTAAGCCCAAATATTCACTGGCGAAATTATCGACAACGCTCACATAAATGATGAGGTAACTCAATAAAAAACAACCTCCGCCACTTAAAAAATGACGCAGTGCCTTGGACTGAGATCTCAATTGGTGTTCCGACGGATTTAGTACATCGAAGAAGAAATAATGATTTGGGTGTAGCTGTCAAATGTGTGTCAGCATTGCGAATATAATAAAATTTATGGTGAAATATGATAAACGAGAACAATAGGACATTCATAAATTCGTCTACCGACAAGGTAATTGCACCGCCGTAAACAAAAAAGAGAAGTGTCGCACGTCAAGTGCCTTGTAATAAAGACACGATGGAAAATGTCAATTCTGCACTCGGGAAGAGAATCACCGATCAACACACAAAATGATAACCTCGTGATGACTATTGTACTTGCTGGAATAAATAATATATATCTGAAAATACTATCTAACCTTCAATTTCCAATCATTGGATGGATGGTCTTTATATGCCTGGCTATGTTCGACGCACGAGCACTACGCGCAGGGCAAAAAGGACATGCGAACGACGCCTCTTTGCCGCACTCCAACCTCATGTGACGCATTAGATTCGACTTCTGGGTATAAGAACGTCCACATAAATCGCAAAGCCAATAACCGTCGGACGGTCGTTTGAGAGATCCCCTTAACACCTTGGCGTAAATATGACTAGACTCTTTAAAATCTGAAGCAATACAATCCATTCCTACGATGAACTCTCGCGGTGGAGGCAAATCTATACCTAAATTATGGGATGAGAGCTGCTGAACATTGCAACGAGAGGCAACTTCGAACTTAAATTTAGCTTCAGACACATTCAACTCGGAGGAGAAACTCTCTTCGCTTTGCCTGATCAGCGGTGGAGGCAGGTCTGCAAAGGCAAAAAGAGGAAATGAAGATAATAAACGAAACTGAACTTGAGAATTATTCCAAATTTACAAAGCCACATAATAACGAACAAACTGGCATGCGTTGAATCCAGCCTGTTGAGCCCGAAACAATGATAAATCTTATCTCAACGGAGAGTGACATTGTAGCTTAAGGAACTTAAAAAAGGGACAAAGCTTTTTCCATAACTTTTCGAGCCCATTCAAGAATTTTTACAGATTACACATTACGTAGACAACATCCATTGAATTCGACGAGCTGTTGTAATTCACGCAATTAAAATCTCCTGCCTGAAGTGCACATGAAACTCAAACGAACTAGAGTGACGATCTGAAGACTATTGTTAAGGCAGGGAGAGCTCTGCGCCTAGCTATGCTCAAAGCAATGGAAATGTAACCGGTTATGTTTCCACAGGGGACCCGTGATCGCAGTTCTTGCAGCGGAGAAAATCCTTCCGAAACTAATTTTCCTACTCGCATATAACTGTGGTGGGGATTTGTGAGCTACGGAGGATCGGGGTATTAACTGACACCACCCAACCTGTTAGTTTTCACTGAGAGGGTTCCTGAAAAGTGTGAAATCGAGGGAGTGAATGAAGAACGTTCCACTAAGAACCACTGACATGATCCAAGAAGACAAATTCAACGATTCATCGTGTCCCCAACCTGCATATTAGCCAGAGCCACGAAGGGATCCACGTCAGGGTGTCTGGTTCGCATGTGAACTCGTAGGTTGGACAGGTGTTTTGTGCGCTTGTGGCACTGGGGACACTGAAACTGAGGTTCCTTCCCACATTCAAGTCTCACATGCCTCGTAAGGTTCGAGACCCAGGCGTAAGCTTTCCCACAGGCGTCGCAAACGTAACGTCCCTGGACCCTCTGGGTGTGTCCAGTGCCGTGGCCCTCAGTTCCCAACCCATCGGCCGCGTACCACCCACCATCGCTGCCGCCACCACTAGCCAGCCAATCCCCCACTCCCCCCAAGGTCTCCCCCTCATATTGCACCGACTCTCCACACCTTACATCGCGGCAACCACTTCGGGACAGACCGACGCGGGTCCGGCCTGGAAAAAGACACAGAACAGCAAACCGTTACCAATTACACCGTTCTGCTGTTCTGTAAATAAGCTCACGGCTAGTGCTATGCGATACAACTGCGAAGGGAAAATTGGCTAAAACCACAAGAGGCTAAGCAAAAAAGTATACTATGGGTCCACGCGAATAACGGTTAACCACTGCGTTACCAACTCTATCGCGCTACGAACTAGGTGTGGCCTTGTGGGGAGTAAAATGATGTATTGAAAAACAGTAAAAGAAAACATTCAATTTTAAGGAATTTATTGCAGCAAATTGGTTTACAATAGATGAAATCACATGAGGAGGTACCAAGAGGTTCTCTCTGATTCAACAATGTTTAAGAAGTTGAACAATTCAGCCAGGTGTAACTTCCAAGCGAAGTGGAAATAACATTAGTTAACAAATAATAAGAACTATTTGAGTAGGCAAGGAGGTAGGCATCAGAAAAATTAACAGGAACAATCAATCTTACACCCAAACCTACAATTGCATGGATTACAGAGCAATTAATTAAAAAGGCAAATCATTGGGCGTTCACCGCCACGTGTATTTCGCCATGTGCAAATAAAACAGCGATTGAGAAGACTAGAAAATTACGGTAAGCAAGCGCAAGATTTTCCAATAGGATTCATCAAAAACAACCTCTAAGCAGTGAATTAGAAGGAAAGTTGAAACAGAACACACCAGGCAGAACGGCAAATACTAACGCCCTATAAAATTTCACTATTAACACAACTATTTAAACCACTGTTTAACAGCGCCTGATCTTTTTTCAATATAACATCTTTAGAAACGACGATCATAACCGCAAACCTACACGAACCAATCGAAATTAGAATGAACGACTATTGATCTCAAAAAGAAGTTAATTCACAAGAAACTTCGTGACAACAATTCCATAAAGCCTGACTGGCTTGCATCAATCCTTAAAAATCGCGAGGAGAAAAAGTGACTGTCTTTATTATAACAACAAACCCAGGGAAGACTTCTCCCCTCCCCAAATATTATTCATTAATAAAAACGGTGCAGCAAAGCACTTTAATTGTGCAGGTCAACAACTGTGAGGAATGGAGGACGACGAAGAAGGGGGAGAACCCAATTCTCCCTCCTGCTTCTCCACATCTAACAAAGCCGACATCGCAGCTCCCGCCGCGGCTGCCTCAGAACGGTGAATGAGGGCGTGCTGACGGAAGGTGTCCGGCCTGGAGATTCGCTTCAAACAGATGGGGCATTCGAATCGACGTCCAGCGCCCCCGCACTCGTACCTCAGGTGTCGGTTGAGGGTGGAACGGGTCTTGTACGGACGGCCGCATCGGGGGCACGGGTGCAGGCGTGAGGACGGCGACGAAGGATCACCCCCGGCGTCCCTCTCGGCGACGCCGGAGGAAGGCCCGGGGATTACAGGGGATAGAGTCATGGACGGGGGCAAGGCGGGGACACCAGGACGGATGGGTAGGTGCGGGGCCGAAGTCAGGGGGGGCAGAGGATACGGGGGGATGGACTGCGGGTGTGGAGAGAGGCAGGTTCTTGAGGATCGGTAGGCACCGCGGCTGTACGAGGATAAAGTCGGAACGGCTGCTAATGGGGAAGGTGGCGAAGGGGAGGACCTCCCCACTTGAGTGGTCCAATCCAGGTACACTGTGGTCGTCTCCGCCGCTCCGCCTGCAAAGAGGCCAGAGAGGGGGCAACTCTGAATAAAAGTGACTGCAAGAAAGGCTCTCTTATGAGGCTCTTTCATTATGACACACTGGATTGAACCACTCGGCACGATTTAAAATACGCGGACTAATCCGTTTACGTCGGCAATATTAAACGAAGGAAATTATATACAGACGGAGAGGGGTTCTACATTCGCCAACGAATAACAAAAGTGATTATATCCAACAGCACCCTTCGGCTAAAATTTTTAGAGAAATAGGGTCAACTGAGTCAAATAGAACGGTTATTGTTCTGGTTCATTAAGTGTTATCAGGATTAAGAAACAATTGGGTTCCATAGGAGAGCACGAGGCAAGACAAGGAACGACTAACCAGAGCCAGGCCATTATATGCTTTCTACAATATCCCTTCGCCATGGACGAAGTGTATTTTGGCTGGCCATGCCTCACCATAACATGCGACGGCAAATACCAAAGCCGGTCACGTGATTAATTCCGATCGTAAATGCTACCAATAAATTTATCTTTATCCTGAGTACAGTAAAGACGATATTTACATTCCGTCACCATCCCTAATCACCGCCAAGGAAAGAACAGAAAAAAGGAGGGCAAGAACAATATTTCACCCGTGAAGATCTAACAGTGATCAAAAACAGCAGCCACAATTCCAAGGAAAATCACTGTTCTCAATGAGGATCTCACTGAAGTAATACACCTATTCCAGAGCAGCTTATCGTTTATACCGCCGAGCACAAAGGCAACATGATGATCGAGGCAGTACGCCGTAGTGATTGGACGACGAAGCGAGTGCCTGACGCCATGTTGACGCGCACTTTTACCAGCATGCCAAACAGGGGAGCCACCCAATCTTTTGACAATAGCCTCATCGTTTTTATCATAGGTCATAAGGACGACACACATGGAGATGTCAATGAGCGATGAGGGCAGCGGAGGCGGCGCAGGTGGCTGGTACGATGGAACACACTCAAGTTCATAAATACCAACTCCTGTGGAATATTATCTTATTACAGCTTTACCGATATGATCCCTATCTATTATATTTTCCAATATAGCGCAATAGAGACGAATCCAATGACAATGAAAAAGTATACCAAAATGCAAAGGCCATATCTTGGCACCTGTATAGACTTCAAAACAACAGAAAATATCACCAAGATGGGTCAAGACAGGAGAATGCTCTTTATCTATAGTACCTCTTAGATCATAGAGTGGCCCTATTTCGTACATCCCAAGAATCATCTTGCTAACGATTTATGCCGCCGCAGTTCTAAATAACCAACATGACACTCAACAGAGGACACAAAAAGGTGGGAATAATACAATCAAGGAGGGAATTTGTCATATTTTACTCAATGATACATCACAAATAGGTTTTTGATAAACATTTATTATCGTTGTCAACAACAAGAGCAATAATAATGTTAATAACAAGACATCCAAAACAGTACCCTTGACGGGGACAGAGGAACACAGAAAACATGGAGATGAAATTTTATCACACTTATTGGTAAAGATTATCAACCACATCAGCCCTCAGGTCCATTTTATTCAACATAATAATGACACGGAAATGGTTAAGGGCTAACTTTATTAGTATTAAAAGAGTAATCAGCCCAAGTAATAAATATAAATACCCTGCACAATAACCTACCTACGATGAATAGAATAAGATTGATAAAACCTTAAGATATCCGAAAAGGAAAAAATATTCAATAGTATGATGACAATATAAATACATATATACATATCACATTAATCCAATAATGTAATATAAAGAAAAAATAATGATACTTCCACCTACACTCTTTTAAGATTGAGCGTTTTTAACCAGTAAGGCTTCTCATCAAATGGTTCCATTTATACCAATGTAATCACAACCCAATTATAGAGTGAAAATACAAACATGAATACCCGATTAGTCTGAGCTTTTCATAACAATATCCTAAACATTTATAAAATCACAGTAAGTCGCCTTTGGCTTAAACATAGCACAGCTAGTAAAAGTTAAAAATCGGGGAAAAATAATTCGTTTCTCAATTGGCAACTTCACTTCCTGCAGCATGTCAGGAATTGACTCGATCCATAGGATGCTCAACATCTGGGAAAGCCCATACTCTCTCATCAGTTTGGTTGAAGCGCATCACTCAAAATCTCTGACAGAAAGACCCTGCATAGGGACAGGTAACATCTACTGGCAAAAATGGATCTGCACGCTGTATTATAGCTTTAAAAATATATAGGATCAAAAAACACACCCTTACCCCAATCAACATCAAAACTCAGGGCAACGGTTATATTGACCTATAATATATATAAAGTTTAGGTTTTAACATGACTAGTTTTAAGGGCAAACAGGTCGCAATATTTATAACAAGGAGATCAAAACGATCGCAAATTTAAAACACGTACTCCATCTCCCATTTTCTTAAAATGCTTTCAAATGACGAGGGAGAGAAAAATTCACGATATTGCCAAGGATAACGCCAGTATTGGATTAAAAAATTGAGGCAAGAAGGGCAACCTTTTATACTATGTACACAGTTCGCCTCGGAGAGAAAAATGAGCAATAAGAGGAAGATTTTCTTACGATATAACCATTTTGTTTAAAAGAGAGGACTTGCATATATTTCCTTCAAAAATTCCTTCATGTGTCTTTCTCTCTAGAGAAGGGGACAACAAGAGTGGAGCGGAGTGAAGCGACGACGCCCTACTTCCCGGAGAACAAGGATCCGACTACTTCTGCGGGGAGCTCGACGACCGCCGACGCGGCCTCCTCCACTGCCCGCGAGGCCGCAGAGGTCGGGGAGGGAACGAGGTGGTGGCGATGGTGTTGGTGGTGATGGTGACCGGCCTTGCGCTGGTGCGCGCGCAACACGTCTCGACGAGAGAAGCGGCGCAGACAGACTGGGCACGCGAACTGCTTCGCGACGCCGCACTCGTAGCGAAGGTGACGCTCCAGAGTGTAGCTGACTGAGTACCTTCGGTCGCACCGTGGACACGCGTAAGACTTGGAGGTGGGCGAGGTGGAGGACGAGGTGTTGGTGGTGGCCGAAGAGGTGTTAGAGGGTGAATGAGAGGAAACGTAGGAGGCGGAGAGGGGCGGGAAGAGTCCGGGATGGCCAGTCAGGTGACGGTGTGGGGGGTGGTGGTGGTGATGGTGGTGGTGCGGGGAGAACAGGTGGTGCGGGAGGGGCGCGGCGGGTGCCTCTTCCTCCTCATCGGGCGGGAGAAGGGCCACGACCACCCTCCTCCTAACTTGCTTCCCGCCGGGTGTTGGACGCTGGGATGCCAGGGGATGATGAGGAGGGTGCCGAGGGGACACCGCCCAAGTAGGAGAGGAAGGGTGCGTGCTGTGGTGCAAGGAAGAGGCAGTTGGGGAGGAGGGAGGGAGTGGGGAATGGGACGCCACGACGGTGGAGGAGTAGGGGACTAGCGAGGACGTGGAGGAGGGAGGCGGGGAGGGCGCGAGGGCGGTCCGCGGGAACGGAAACGGACTCCACTGCTCCTCTGGAACAACAAGAAGCAGGAAAAAGGGAGAGAGGAGGATCGTTACAAACTAGTCCACGCCTGCCTATTTTAATATTCTGCGACCTTAAGTCTTAAAAAATTGTTAAAAAACAATGAAAATTGGAGATAGAGAGAGAAAAAAAAGATAGCATTTATCATAATCTACATTCCCAAATGGTTTCTTGGAGGGATGGAAGGGATGAGGTCCACTCGTGAAGCTCTCATTGATGTGAATTAATTCCCTCTGGATGCCTCTCGACTACACAAAAACCCGTATTTTAGCACCAAAATGAATCGATGTCTCTCTCTCTCTACTATATTTTTGATTAAGTTTTCGGCAATCAGTTCCCTCTCCGCTATACTGGCACGCAAGCAAAACCGCTCTACATCATTCCGGCACTCCTATTTAAAAAGACATAAAAATGAAGGCCCCCCTCCTCTATTGTTCACCTTCCACGGACAATTTCCAAGTAGTATGGACCCCTAAAAAAACGGTATACCAAACAAGAAAAAAGTATTTGTTAGGTCAGCGACATTGGTCTAGGGGTTTAAAAATAAAAAATACTCTTCAAAAGAGATTTCCGGTTCGGTCACCCCTGTGCCTATTGCGCAAGCAGGGGTTGTCATGACGGAAGGTCGAGGGGAAGAATACGCGACACCCCTTAAAAAAAGTCACAACATTCGCCTCGTGGGAAATGCGTCTAATCGGACCGACAAGCGAAATATATCCTGTCCCACCAAACAATCCACGAACCGGGAAGCGTGGACTCACTGAATGGTGTGCGTAGGGGGACGAGGAGGCGGCAAAGGGTGCCTCCTATATGGTAGTGGAGCAGGAGGGCCGAAGTGACCGGCCTTCTTTTGGTGCGCGCTCAACACATAACGACGCCTGAACGTCTTGGGACAGGCAGGGCACGCGAATTGCTTTGCAACGCCACATTCGTAGCGGAGGTGCCGCTCCAGTGTATAGTTAACCGAATACTGGCGTGCGCATCGCGGACACGACAATTTACCACCGGAAGCACCACTGGCACCGACAAACCCGCGCCCGATGGTGCCGCCTACTCCATCGTCCACGACCACCATTATATCACCGTCTTCGTCCTTAACTCCCACGCGTCTCCGGCCTACCATCGGCCTACGAACACATGCGACAACACTACTGCCACCTCCTCCGCCCCCCTCATCCTCCACTGAGAGAAAGCTTTGCAACTCTTCCTCCTCCTCCGTCTCCTCCCCCACCGGATAGGAGAGCGTGCAGGGTGGCTGCGGGAACGGATACCCACTACTCCACGGCTCTGCAACAACACAACAAGGAGAGGGAAGAGTGCGTTAGGACCTCCAATGGACGAGTCCACGACACAACGGTCACTGGGGATTTCAAATGGGGGAAGCGACCTACCTACTTAGCCAGAATAAATGACATCCACCCACAAGAACCGAGATCACGCGCCAAAAAAGGGTATATAACATTATATATTCATAAAAAAAGAATAAGGCTCGTACACAAGTACGTCATCTTAAACTGCGATAGGCATGTGCACTTTGAAACTTTATTGCCTTGGCATTCCACAAATATGAATTGATACTTAAAGTCAGTTGGTACTTTCAACAATGACTACGTATCTTCAATGACTGAGAACTGAATACCGAATAATAAGTATCAAGGCAATATGTGAATGAGTAATAATTAGATTGTAATGTACGAAAAGTGTTTCTTAACAAAATTTCTCAAAAAGAAATACATGGATATATAGTTATATATAATCCATATTTAAGTACTTGTGAACGAGCCTCTACGCTTTGTAAAACACCAACGATCACACCAAAATTATTTTGATGGTATTGTAACGAATAAGAGGTTAAGTAATGAAAGAGAAAAAAACACACAAGGCAACATATTAAAAGTTGATAAGATTTAAAATGGGAAGAACACTGAAAGGGTTTAGTAGAAATCACATGTCATAAAACAACGACAAACTTAACGTCAAGAGCCCAAAACCTAAAGTGCATACATTGTACAGTAATGCCGAGACAAGTAGGGTGAGGACAGAACAATAATAAGATTCAAGCGCGAACTTCTTATTTAACTGGAAACTTACCAGCAAGTAAAAATACACTAATGGGAGCAGCGATCGAAATGCTTACTTCCTCAAGGTGTATTAATTGATCTTACTCAGCTACCCAAAAAAGCTCAACAATACCACAAGGTCGAATCGCTAAGCACGGGACATCGAACTGCTAACTCTTCACCACATCTCCTATCAAAGCTGTTGAAAACCTCGACACCATTAAAAATTATCAATTCGTTATTTTAATTTAGATGGTTCAAATTAAAACTGATTCTCCTATTTCGTTGATATCTATTCCACTATGAGTCACTCTAAGAAGCACTGAAAAACGTCAGCAAATAGTCACTTGTCATAAAGGATTCAACCTCGTGAGGACTCAAGATACGTCCCGAACGGGTTGCGGTCATAGACGTCAGCCCGGTAGATAGCTCTAAACAGGCAGCGTTCCGTACCTCCGACAGGCGGAGTCGAGGCAAATAATTTTACAGCAGTATTGATTTTGGTATTACATGATCTATCACCAACAGAATGTAGTAGTGAATAGTATAGCAGCAGTGGTAGTGTGACAAGTTTTAGTAAAAAGTAGTAGAAGCAGTAGGCATAAAAGATCGATTTTTTCCTGGTTCCCTGTTTCCTTGAAGCAACATGCTTACAAAATAGCTCAAAGAAGGTCAACCAACACAAGAGTATACATAAATAGAGAAAAATCTACCCTACAATACATTCTACAGACAACTGCAAATTACTACACTACGTTTCTCTCAAGTATGGCGCATTTTCTAAATTAGCCAGTGTCTCTACCAAAGAGTATAGTGACGGCCCATTCCAATTGCAATATTTAAGCAATCCAACAAAGGATGGGAAATTTTTTGGCTAGGTTAAGAAAATACGCCATGCACTGGACAGCTTACATCAAATTTACGTTTAAACACAGCAGGGCACTGGGTGCATATATTATACAAACACTTCTACCAAATAACAACATTCGGTCTTGCCAAAGATAATGAAAATGATGTAATCATGGAATAACATGATACTAGGAAAAATTTTGAGATCCAATTCTCCCAATTAAGCCATGACGCGCGTCCGTCGGATCCTTCGCTCTCTCTCTCTCAGTCTCTCTCACCTTTTATCCGAATAATCCCAATCCTTTTCCAACTCCTCCTCTCCCTATTATCTTCGCTACAAAAAAACATTACCTACATAAAATGCACACAAGAGGTGTCTTGCGAAACAGAAAATCGAAGAACGCATAGCGGAATTAAAAAAAATAAAGGGAGGCAACCGCACGAGTTAATTTAGACGACGATTGGGGACGGATAGAGGGCGGGCCGGCAACGGGGGAGGGTTAAGGGTGCGAGGATGATGCGCGGACAAACCTAGAAGAAGAGTAAGCAGGGGGCATCGGAAGAACGCCTAAATGAGCGAAGGGGGAGGTGGCCATCCCCTCACAAAGGAGGGAGTTAGGCAGAGGGCAAGAACAAGGCAAAGAGGGTGGGGGAGGGATGAAATGCCATGAAGCTCAAAAAAGAACGGCAGATGCGGGACAAAGAATGGCCACAAACGAAAAAAAAGGAGAGCGAATAGATGGGATCTGAAAAGCAATGAGGACGAAAAAAATGAAAAGGGGGGAAAATGAGGACATTTGGGAAGGAGGCACATGAGAGACGTGGACAAGGAAAGAAAGGAGAGGCGAGGGCAAGACTAGAGGAAGGCCTACGTGCATGAGGAGGCACAACTAAAGTGGAGCGGAGGGGAAGGAAGAAGGGACAGAGGCGGGAGGAAGTCGAGGACGAAGGGGAGGAGATAAAAGAGGGCATGGGGAGGGAGGTAAAGGGCGGGCAGATGCGTTGGGAGGACGAACAGAGGCCACGTGAAGGAGGTCGAACGACGGAGGGGGGGAGAGGGAGGCTTTGAGATATAACGGAAAAACGAAACAAACGGGGGAAGCCAATGGTGAGGTTCGTCTGAACAAATCATATCGATATAGAGGACGGCGTACTTCTGGCCAAAGAACGACCTCTCCATAAATAAACTTTTGGATTTAGGATGATAAATTAAATGAGATTTGATTAGCCATAATTCACGAATTTGACACCCTACTGAAAGCCGCTCGAAAAGAACGAGTGGCACAATCATGATCCACTAATTTACAAAATGAGTTTACAAACGACTCTATTTCAACCATTCTAGCATTATAATGCATGCCTCCACAAAAGTAGTGATTATAGCCTAACTCCTAACGCGCTGACGTAATTCACTGGCATTACCATAATCATTGAATTACCAGCAAATAAAACACAATCAATATGTATCCCACATTGTGGAGGGTATAACGAGTTATTAGGAATACGGTAATATATATATATATATATATATATATATATATATATATATATATATATATATATATATATATATTACGGTTTTGAACTACAACGACGGTTAAAAGGAAAATGAAGATATTTATCATAGATAGCACTTGATTCAAATAGCAAATCCGCATAAAACTGAACTTGATCCTGAACGGATGCAGATACCCCATTCGTTTACTATTGGTCTTAATTTATATGCGAGGGGTAACTTTTAATACACATTCATTGGGGCTATCCGATGGTGCTTAGCCATGAATCCCCGGGAGTTAGATACAAATGAATGTGAAATTTAAAAAACCTTACAAAAAAATTGCACCTAATAACTTCATCAAGAAAAATTATCTCAATTCACGTCTATGTTTAATATTATACTTGTCCAAAAACGTTCATATTATCTGGGTCGGCCAACATCCACTCCCAGGGTGAACTTTCTATCGCTCCTTATAAGCTAAACAGATTAATGTTCCATTTTTTGCCCTCCAAGTTACACTACGTGCCGACATGAATTCACAAAAATATATGAAACATTTACCAAAGGACTTGTATTAGTATGAATGAATTAGGTAATGAAGTATATCCGCTACCGAATTTTATTAGAAAAAGCGGCGGGATAAGCGCTGACGTTGGAATCGAATTCTCCCCTCTGCACTAATGCCGATCATCAACAAAACATTTCCTCAAACAGACGCCTCTTAATAATTCTGATTCTTGTCGCGTTTGTGATTTGTTATACATCGCCTAAGCATATCTTTTCCTCGCTAGAGTAAGCTTCGACGTTTGGGATCTTCTGGATGATATCGATACGTTTTAACTGCACGCTAACATCGGGACCACTTAAAAAGCAGGTGAGGGAGAGGGGGGCTGTAGACGGCAAAAGATACCGGGTGCACGAGGGGAGAAGGCTGAGTGATGGGGACAGTCAAGGGGAGGGAGTTTGATTTGAGAGGGGGCGTTAAAAACCGTACAAAGACAGGACGGATGGCAGGAGATAGGGAGAGGGGAAGAATAGTTGGGGAGGTAGAGACGCGGGGTGGGGTTGGAATCATGGTCGAGAATACGAAGGGGAGAGATCCTCGCGAATGCGGGGGAAGGGCTGAAGCGGGGACTGCGAAGTAGGAATGACACGGCAGAGAGAAATAGGGGATGGAAGGAGTAAGGGAGAACCGAGAAGGGGAGTAACGAGAGACAGAGAGGGGTCGGAGGAGACCAGGCGGGGGGTTAGGCCGTAAGAGACGGGGGGAAAGGCAAGGGGGCAAGGGAATGAATAGAGTTCTAGGGTGGGGGAAAAACGAGGGTGGCTGGGTGGGAAGGGAGGAGGGTCAGGATAGAATGGAAATAAGTGCACGGAGGGGAAGGATTCGGGGAGAAAAGAATATACGGAAGGGAGTGGGATCGGTTTGGGGCGGTGAAGGAAGTAGGCGGCATGTTGAGGAGAGTGACGGCGGTGAGCCGTAGGTGAAGGGAAATTCAGGACGCGGGAGCAGAAGGGAAGAGAAAGGAGGGAAAGGCACGCCGCATGAAACGGTGGAGGGAGGTCGGTGGGGATGGACGGAAATGGGAAGGGAGAATAGGCCAGGGGAAGAGGAGACCTAGTGGGCAAAACAGTCGACGTAGTCGCTGATAAAGACAAAAAAATCAGCAAAAGGCTATTACAAAACGCGAGCGCACGATGCTTCTCTTCACATATGATGCGCAACAATAAATGATGACTCCTTCCAGAACTTTCTTTATTCCTCCTATTCTATACTCCTCATATCTTTTGCATTTACGAAGCACCCAATTTTGAATTTACGAAGAAAAACCTATGCCTGGGAATTACCGCGATATTCTTGTGCGTGGTCAAGAGTCACGCTCGTACGAGTAGCAACTAAAACACGATTGTTAGGCACCGAAGTAGACAAACAACGATTATAGGCCACTCATAGACAATACGATAGGCAATAGGATGTGGAGGAATTGCATAAATAATTAACGCAAGATGACGATGATGAATACCCTCGAATGGAAAACGCGATTGGCCGCTTTAACACTCACAACCTTTGATATTTTCTCCTCCCGAACACTCCAGCGTAAAAAGCATTTACGTACGCAAGCAAAAATTAGCGCGGCAGCGCAGCGTTGTTTTTGGACGAAAGGGGAGGGGAAAGAGAGATTCCTTTTAATCATATAATGTTATTTCACCACACGCCAGGCTGGGGAAAGATGGAGAGAGAGCGAGAAACCCGAGAGTAGAGAACATAGATACAAACATGGCCGCCGTTACGTCGTCTAGAGATATCGGGGACCCGTCAGGGAGGAGGACAGAGAAGTATGGGGGAGAAGAGATTGCAGCGACCGGGAGAGTGAGAGAATGATAATGGTGGATGGATTATAGTGGAGGAGCCGGCTGGAGGAAGAGAGGGGACACAAGGGGGCATAAAAGGGGTTTTGGAAGAGAGAGGAGGATGGGGCAGAGGGGAGATAGGCCAGCCAGCCTCCCTCCTCCAGCGGTTATTGATTCTCCACCGCTTTTATCGATTCCCTCTCTCTCTCCCTTCCCGGCCCCAAGCTAGTGTAGCACACAGGCGGGCGGGAACAGCCCGTCCGCCGCCGAGCCGGCTGACGGGGGCGCAGTGGAAGTGAGGGAGGGGGAAAAGAGAGAGAGAAACAGAGGAAGGGGAAGAGGCGCGGCTGGCGGGCCACCTCCCCAATTCTTACCCCTGCCCTCCCTCTCCCATTTCCCCGGCAGATCCCCGCGCTTGCCAAACCACCATGTCTGCCGTGGGCCCAAGCACCCCCACCGATCGGGAGTGTAGAATGAAAGAGGAAAACGCGGAATCCCCCCCACAAATACGCGCGCGGACTCTGAAAGGCCTCGCCGACTCGAACAACAAACCGCGACATCAGTTATTGCATTGGCCTGGGTATGTGCTGACACCTTGTAAAACGCCCAACAGCTAAAAAAGCCGGCATACACCACCCTTATAACTACTGTTTGAACTCGCTCTGTAGACGGTAAGGACAAGAGGAAAAATATAGTTCCTACAACAGGGAAGTCGGGGCGCCATGTTTATGTGCACATTCAATCGAAGAAAATTTGACAAATTCACCCGAGGCCCACATTTGCTATAAAAACGAAGGAACCCAGGGCAGGCTCCTCCGTAAGTCGGGCGAGGAAAAAGGGTGGGAGACAAACTACCCAAATAATTTTCTAGCAATGAAATCAAACGCAGCACGATACATATCTTTTGAACGACGAAAAAGAAAGAAATCAGCAAACTCTGCGAAAATATTACTCCTTGCGAAGAGAATACAAATCGATGTGTACACACAAAAATAGCCAAGACGAAATATTAAAAAGCTGGCTTATAACCACGGAAGAAGAGGAGAGATGATGAGAGTGAGAGAAAGAGAGACTGTGCTTCATTTCTACAACTAGTACATACATCGCAATGAGCTTGAGGGAGTAAATTAAAAAGAACCATACAGGGTAATGTGATAAGAGAGAAATCTAGCATTCTAGCGAGGAGAATAAGAATGGCAGGAACGAGTTAGACCTATGCTAACGTGGCCTACATTCTCTCCTTGGGAGTCACTGACTTCCTGGTAATATCCTGTCCCACGAGAGCGAGCCGGAGAGAGAGAAAGACGTGGGCTTGAAGAAGAGCGAGAAAAAAATCTGGGGAAGAGAGCGTGCGAGGAGATTGAGGGGGATGGGTGGTCGTAAGAGGGTGGGAGACAAGAAGGGTAGGGGACAGCGAGTGAGGTAGTGCATGGAGCAGCAGCGGGATGGGATCGGGAAGGATGAGAAAAAAAGAAAAAAGAGGGAGGACGATTGGACTTGGAAGGGCTCCACACTTGGAACACCTTATACGTACTCTGTTGACATAGTTTAGTGGGAATGGGGGGCGGGAAGGATTGCCGACCAAGCAAGATACATTTTTTAAGTACACATTTAAAGAGAAAACTCTCAATATCTACGATAAGGTTTGCAAGAGATGAACAGGAAGCACACGATACTCGCCGCGAAAACACACATCCGAAAATGTTAGCCGCTACAGAAAATCGATTTGATTAATAATAAATGGAAACTGTGGGAGTGGCGGAGGTATGCTTTTTACAGGGAGAAACGAATAAAATAAAATTACTTTGCCTTAAATTAGAACGATAAAACTTCTTGTTAACTGCTAGCAAGGATGACGCTAAAGGATTTCGAGAGAGGCTGCGACCACTTGCTAGCGAATGCGATTGGGTGGGGCGGGCGCGTGGGAGGGGAGATTAAGGGTGTGGGGTAGTGGTGGGGCCAGAGAAAACAAGTGGTCGTTTGTTGACAGCTTCGAACCCCGCCTTGAGTTCAGAAAAACAAGACGCTAGTGGATAGCTATTAGCTTCTTCCTCCTCCAGCCACCACCTCCCATTACACGAGCCAGCGTTATCGATTCGCGGTCCCATAGTAGCGGAGGCGAGAGAGAGAGAGCGAACGTACGAGTGTGAGACAGGGATTAAAGAGGTATGGCGAGGTGAAGGGAGCGAATTCGCGAAAAGCAAACTGATCGGCCGTAATTACCAGCACATCAATTCAGTGAAAACAAAACTACGAGTGGTGAATGCAATGGGCGCGTTCTGGTTCTGCATCGCACGGGGTCCCGATGCTTTACTTCCGAAGTGAAATTAAATGAGTCACGGCGAGAGAAGCGATGATACAGCCAGAAAATGAGAGATTCGTGATTAAAAAATACAGTGCAATGACCAATCTGTTTGAGGATATGTTATAAGTATCATGCGATACTAACTAAACTGACATAATATTTGTTACAAAGTCAAAGAATAACTAAAGTTGCAATGGTTGAAGTATTGAGACTCGCGATCATGAGATAAAACTCATGATACAAACCTTAAAATGGATATGAAATTTATTCTGGCAAAGAGATTGGTAATTGCGTGACACCTGTGACAAATTACGGCAAGGGGGAGAATGGATGATTGGAGGGAAAATGAAGATCATGAAATTGCTACAAATACCTACGTACGGCCGAATCAAAGAATCGGAACGGTGATTTAAATGACGACGCAGGTGGAATGAATGGGAGGGCATGATGAGGGGGGGTATAGGGGACCTCACAAGGGTGGATGGGAGGGCAACTTATCAATCGACGGCGTGAGACGACGATCTTGCAGGAGAGAGGAGGCGTACTGTGAAGGCGTCGTAGTCGGCGACCGGCATCGTCAGCGTCATTTTCCGGACGTGAGAGAGAGAGAGGGAGGGAGACGAGTTGATGTGAACACGAAAAAACAGGGCGTGCGGACGCCTGAGAGCTGAACATTTTAAACATGGGAGTGAAGGGGGTCACTTGCATAGCAACAATTAATTTGCCTTGAAATGGAGAAATCCCTTAGGTTGGGGATATTATTGTGAGGGGGGTGGGACATGGCGAGAAAAACAGCGGAAAAGAGGAGAAATATCGAGGTAGCTGAGAAGTTTTAACCCCTCTAATGATGACATGACTCAGTAATGTTGAAAAATAAACACGACACGGATGACAAACATCAAAAAAATAATGGGGAACAGGCAAAAATGCAGCTCAAAAATATATTCACATTGGCAGGGAGACTTGGAAAACGCAATATACACACCCGAAATCATTCACAGACAAAAAAAGTAATACTGTACCCTGCAGTGCTGTGCTGAACCATAGGACACTTGATGAGCATTTTAATAAAACACATCAATCATGTGTACGTATTATTTACTATGCAAACAGACAAATCAAGAAAAGAAATTTAGCAAAATTATTTAACCATTAAAGTTTTCTCGTTTGAGAGAAAAAATTCAGGCAATTACACTTGTTTACATTATAAGAAAAAGAAAGTTTCATTTTTAGGAGGAGAATGCTCTGACTATGACTTGCTCCATTTTCCATGGGTTTGTTCATGTGGTGAGGAGAGAGGAGAAATTTGTTACGACCTAAGGATCACGGTAAGAGAAAGGGAAGTAGTGGCAAGGGAGACCCAAGGAGGGATCAAGCAGGCAAGTGGGATGGGGAACCAGGGAGAGGGGAGGTAAAAGGCGAGAGGTGGCTGGGATAGGCTTGCAGAGAATATAGAGAATGCTACTTTCATTCCCTTTCACTTAGCTCTTACCCATAATTTCTCAAAGCAAATAAGTTGTAAAAAGGGGAATGCTTTTATGATTGGCCGAAAAATATAAATGAAAGATTGCTTGTAAATTTAGCAGACTAGAGTTACAAAAAAATTCCCCAGAAAACAATGAGTACTCGAGTGTCCAATGATATTTCTAAATTAAAAAAAAAATGACTAAAAGTCCAAATGATTGCTTCTCATGAATACAATTAAATTAGCTCATTCCCAAGAGATTTGTGAAGTACTGAAATTGAAAAGAGACAGTAAAAGTAACCATCATCCAAAAAATATTAAATAAACATTGCCTCAACAGGAAGGGTAGGGTATTACTGGAAAATGTACAAGGAACATATCTAAATTAAATGCTCAATGATGAAGTGTCCTTTGCTTCCCAAAAGTAGTATAATAAAAGAGATTTGAAAAAACTGGCAAGGGAGATTCTTACCTTGGCTCTCACGTTGAGCAGCAGTTTCCTGAGATGGAATGAAGATATCATCCCCTGACCGGTCAGGCATCATATGCCACGGTGCAAAGCCTAAAATTGGGGGCAAAAAGATGTCCAACTTTTTATATAAACCCCCAAATCAAAGGTTGCAGAATTGAATTGGATATTTTACTCAAATAAGCATTTATTTAAATGTTATTTCAGGGGAAAACATTCAATGGATGAAACAACATCATCAACATAAATAACCACACACATGAGACACGGCAGTAGGGGTGGGAGGATAATACAAAGCTTGATAAAAAATGCTGACCTTTGGAACGGATCATACAAGATGAACTTGAATAAACATTTATACAAAAAAGTCTGTCTCAGCAAAAAAATTTCTGCCACGTTAAACGGCATTTATTTAGTTTCAAGTACAACCAGCACGTTAAAATAAATAATCATGAAATTTAATTCTCATAACATCAGTTCAAACGAAAAGATAATTCAGCATTGACGTCACTTGCGAAGGGCAATGTTCATCTTCTTCAAGTAAAATTGCAAAGTGGATCTTTTGATTCCGAAATCTGCAGATGCCCTAGTGACACTAGTACCCTGCTTCAATACTGCTTCAAGAGCTCCCCGGACGACCTGAACAGAGTACTTGCGAAACATCACATCCTCAGAGAGTGACGCCAGCAGACCCTCAAATGCTCCATCTGACACAGCGTCTCGTGGGAGTTGCACGTTGGGTATCTCAGGAAAATTGGCATTATAGGTGTGATGGATGTGGGAAGGGGGGGCAAACCCTAGGGTACAGTCATCCGGGAGTTGTCGGTGGTGATGGTGCGGCTGGATCTGACGAGGAGGTGGAGGAGGAGGGTATGGATGGGAAGGTGGTATTGAGACTAATGGTGGCACTTCAAATGGGGCTGACAGATCATGTCGCTGAATGAACGAATACAGCTCCCCCAAGTGCCCTGGAAAGAGAAACCTACCTTCAGACGTGAGAAGACTTTCAAACCCTAAACAAAAAAATTGCCAAAAGATTCAGGTAGGTCTCTTTCCAGGGGGTACAAACAAACAACATTAACCCTGCCCGAAATGGAAGTACCTCATCTGCCGTGCCTCAGGTAAAACCAAACCTTAAAAGCTACGCAATAACCGAAAAATTGAAAAACTACGCAAGCTTTTTTTACACCCAGACTTACCAGATCCTTGCCCGGACACCTCGGCTCCGTGAGAGGGTCCTGCCTTCTGGTCTAGTCCATCATCTCTGCTGCCTTCCATGTCCATCACATCCTCATCCAGCGCAACAACATTGTCCATGCTGTCTTCATCTGCTTCGCCATCATCATCATCCTCTTCCCTGTATTCTGACTTTGGTTCCAATAAAGGAGTTTGTGAGTGTGATTGCAACGATGTCCCAGGCTCGGATTTAGTTTGCTTAGATGATGCGGGTCCCTGTGCTCCATCTTCTTGTCCTCCATCTAACTTGCTTCCAGAAACTCCTTCGTCATCCCCTCCATCTGCATCACCTGGTGTTGTCCTTGAACCTGAGTTTACGGGTGTGATGGTGGCGGGGATATTTGGCACCGAGAGAGTTGAGGCAGAGGAAGAGGCCTGCTCCGAGCCACCACCAACCTCTCCCTCGTGCGCCCCTCCGCCAACCACACCTTCCCCAGACCTACGCCGAATTCTTTTCCTCTTTCTGGACACGGGGGAAATGCTTCCTTCTCTGGGACCATGTTGAAGGGGACTATTTGTAGCATAATCACCAGCGCCCATGGACCTACTATCAAGTGATAGATTCCCGGAGAGCGCTGGAGCAAGTACAGGAGGAAGAGGGGGGGATAGCTGAGGCACTGATTTCCTGTCTGGCCTTCTGTCACCTCCATCAGCAAGGCCTTTTATTTTAAGGGACTCGGCAGTTTTAATTAAAGCAGAAAGTTGTTCCTGAGACACATTCACTTCCCCACGATACATATAGTCTATTAATGCTTTTAATTCTTGAAAAGTTACATCTTTTAATATAATTATGGGATGTTTTTCTAAGTGATGGCACAATAATTCCTGAAAAATAAATGCGCAATAAATGCTTGACTAAGGCTCATTTACAACGTCATAATACTGCCAATTCACAATGCTGATAATTTAATGCAAATATGTTTAAAAAAAATTCAAGTTCACTAAGTAGCTACAAGGATTTTGGTCAATGGAACTTATTATGGGTCTCACAGGTTAAACTTAACTACTATCTTTGCATCAAAAGTCTTCAATGGAATATTTCCTAAAATACTGTGAAATATTACAATTAGCGATTCACCTCCATTAACCAATTTCCTCACAGAACTTTCACTTCATTTTGCTCTACAGGGGGAAATAATTTTATCCATACCTGAAAATACTGACTGCATGCTGATAAAACTACTTTGTGAGCTTTTAAATACTGTCCTTCAGCTGCCAACGTTACATCTACTAAAGTCTCACTTTCGAGAAGCGTGTCAAAAACAGAGATCAAGGTACTTTGATGATTGTTCCATCGCAAACAAAATTGTTGTTCTGATCCCATAATGTTATAAACCTGCAAACAAATGAATATATGCTTTGAAACCCAAACCGATGCAATCGCTTCAAGATGCTCTTAAAATGGATCCATTTCCTGAAGGTCATGAATGAAAAGGAGAAAATAATACAAACCAATAGTGCTGTTTCGCACTAACACTGTTAAAAAAGTATTAAAATACCACAAAATACCTCACTTTCGCCATTATTTAATGCAGAGATAATAATTACATGCATTCGATGAGGTGAGTCGGGTATCAAAAAGTACATTTGGCATGGTGGCAACCGCCATGTTAAGAATAATTAGCCACACAACCGGTGTATGGGCGTCATTTAGATTTAGCCTTCACGGTACTATCGGAGATTCAATAACTACCGTAAATATACTATCAGACAATTAATTATAATAATAAACAATCGTTACGATGAAAACTAACCAATGAAGTATAAAAAGTAATAACTTAAAAGACATTTGTGGGAGCATCATGGAACTTAAAAGCTATTCGCACAACCTTTTCACTCATCCATATTTAACTTGGTATTTCATCCATATAACAATAAGTAACTTGCAACTATTACATATGAAGTGAAAAACAAACTTATGCTTACCAACTGCGGCAATAATTCTCTTCGAACAACCTTTATATTACTTGAAAATTCCGATTCCCGCTCAATCACTTCACACTACTCTAACGTTGGTTTCTTTCACACAATGGCCGACCCTTGGAATGGCGTCGATACGTAACGATTTAAAAGGTGAAATTACATGACGCTTAAAAACGGAAAATTCACCCAGCGCCACGGCTTCCGAAGCTATGTTCTCGTTCGTGATTGGTCGGTCCGCTCAAGGCACCACCACCCTTTAGCTCAGTGGAATGAGAAAAGGTGCAAAGGAGAACGCTGAAAGAGAGAGCTGATAGGAAGAAGAAGTAGGTCTAACAAAATAGGCTCAAATCGTCAATTCTGACTTTACTGGAGTGCTGTTCACTACTCGGACTATCCGTAGCCTCGGCTTGGATTACGTGAGACGGGAGTTTCTGTTACAACCTCGGGATATGGCGATATAACCTTTTATATTGTGAAAACCTATCACAGGAAGAAGGAAACTTATCAGATTAGTGCTGTGGACGGCCTGGGACGTGTACTATATAGCTAGGATGAAGTGCTTCCCTGCAAATGTGCCCACGATAAAGCGACCTTTGAGGTGAGCATTTGCTCCCTAAAGTTTTTTGTGTAGACGACGAATGTGTAAAAATGCGATTGTGAGTGACTTCTTGTTGCCTAACGTCATTTCTCTTTGACTTGTCATTAACCTTTGCTTCATAGAGTAAATATTGGTGGAAGTTATTTGTATCGCAAAGGGTTTCAAGGAAAAATAGCGATTGTCATCAATTTAGTTGTTGTCGAAGCTGTTAGTTGGTTTAAGTTTATTTTTTCGACGGATAAAATGCGCGCATTTCAATTCGCGTTTTCCGTTTTATAAACATCCAATAGCATCAGTTGCGCTCTACTGTCTAGTCCGTAAAGGTATACAGGGGTTGTTCTTCATTCACACAGACTCTATCCTTATATTAGGATGCGGTAAATTGTTTTAGGCGTTTAAAAGGTTTGATTGATGTTTTTTTCCGACGAAAGCCGCGGGTGCGTGCAGATTTCGTCCGCTATTGTTTACCTTAACCAGACCGCTGCTGCCGTTACAAGGTTCTGACTGAAGCTTTTCTCTTTATACAGTACTAGACCGGGCACAAACATGGCAAGCCAACACTACTGTTTGCGGTGGAATAACTACCAGTCTAATATGACGTCTGTGTTTCATCAGCTTCTTCAAGATGAAGCGTTTGTTGACGTGACTTTGGCATGTAATGAGGCATCATTAAAAGCTCATAAGGTAAACGTCTCGAATTGAATGGTACATACAATCGACTGGCAATATTGTTGCTCTTGTGACTGACGTTTGTAATGAGTGCATTATTATTATGAGTTCGGCGCGAAAATATAGTAAATCACGTTTTTATATGATACGCTTAACATTTTTTCAGGTGGTACTGTCAGCTTGTTCCCCATTTTTTCAAAAACTGCTTTTGGAAAATCCTTGTAAACATCCTGTTATCATCATGCCTCAAGATGTCTGCTATAGTGATCTTAAATTCATCATAGAGTTTGTGTACAAAGGTGAAATTGATGTGTCACAAGCTGAACTGCAGTCTCTGTTAAAGACAGCTGATCAGTTGAAAATTAAAGGTCTTTGTGAAGTTTCTGACAAGAATGCTGGAGGCTCCGACGGTGTTACTTCTTTGCCAATTTCTCGACGTTCTTTCACCAAGCTTCGCTTATCTGGATATAAACGACGGTGCGTTGATCAGGTAAGTTATCGTGTTTTTTCACCTTCTTTGGCCCCTTTCCCGAGTTACGCTATCGAAATATGTAGTCGTAATCAAAGGATGCTTCATTTAAGGTAAATTGGTGCACTTTAGGGATATCTCATGTGACTTCGAGCTGTTGATCAAGTGGTGATTTATTGTTACCCGCGGTTTCGGTCAACGTAGGTTTGATTTTTCTTTAGAGAATTTGGCTATTTCTCCTGTAACTTTTCTCATTTTCATACGCATTGGTTATCAATGTTTTACTGTCAACCGTTTTAATCTTATTATTTATAAGGTTAGTATAAATTTGATTTTCATGTCATATGGATGTGGTAATTATTTTCTAGCTACGTAAAATGGTATTGTTAACGTGAAGTAGGGGCTTGTATCTAACACTTGCACTTGGTTTGGGGTTTTTATTATAATTCTTCAAATCTTAGATGTTGTTATGCCTGTTTGGATCAAATTAAGTTTTTAGTTTTCCGAGTGTCATGACCGGCGGGCTGCCCGTCTCACATCTCAATTTCATCGATCCGAGTTATTACAATTGGGTTTAACGAAATTTATTATGAAGTTACCCTCGGTGAGATTATTCGGATACGCTGGTTAATATCATGTTCTGCCTTACTCATTTCAATTATTAAGTTTAAAATGGATTTATTAATTATCATCCATAATATACCCCCGGTACAGGTTTTTGAACGTATTCCTTATATTTCCCCCACCAGTACTCTCGTCGCCATCGGATTAGGGTAGTGATTGGGGCATTATGATTGTGAGCTCTTGAAAACCGCGCATATTAAAATTTACTCAAACATTTGCTTTAGTACATAATCCGAAGTGGAAAGACTCAAAAACTTTATAAGCTATACCATAATCGTATGCTATCTTGTGTTGGACGTGAGCACGCCCCTTTAAGGAAAACTTGCTCCCCTTTTTGTAAACAAGTCAACCGAAAAAACTTGGGTTGTTGTGTACTCATTGATGCCTTTAAGTTCAGGATTCATCCATCATTCAGTTCGTTGAAAACTCAGTCAAGAACCATCGCGGGCTATTTTAGCTCTAATTGTGAAGAAAGGATAACAGTGAATTTTGCAGTCGCCTCGTTACTGTTTTCAATTTATAAACTATAACTCATGCGGTGAAACGGATATTTTGTGTTTTTTTCCATTTATCGTGTTCGGTCAAAAATTCGCCTCATGAGCAGGCCCGTTTGTTCATCTTTTAGTGATTAATTCAATGAGCTCAGTTGGAAGTCGAGGTACTGTAGCCAGCCACCTTCCAGGCGAATGTGATGTTAAACTGTTGATTCTCCTGGCGCCTTTCGTATGGATCGAGGCAGTGCCGATGCCTGATTTCTCGTCTCCCTTCCTGGCACAAATCGTTGAAGGAATTTCTCGTAGATTTCCCACCCTTAATTATTAAAATGGCCATATCCACCGCGGGATCTTCACTCCTTTGTTTGGGGACACGACAAGTATTTGGGATTGACACAATATGTCGTGGGTTTTCAGGTTCGAAGGGCAATTTTTACTGATCATCACCGCCAGCATCACCACAGCGGCCACGGAATGGGGATGGGCATGAGAAGGAGATCACTCGACACGGAACGGGGACATGGGGCAGCCGGCCTCCCGCCACCGGGTGGGCCACCAGGCGCCGCTGGTCCCGGCGGCGACTACGGCAAGGGGGCAGACCCCGGCCAAAATCAACAGCACGGTGCTGTGCCATCGAACGGTGCCCCCGGTTCCGCGGGGGGCGGCGAGAGCGGTACCGAGGGTGCCCAGGGGGATGTCAGCAAGGCCAGTGGAGAAGGTGGAGAGGGCGGGCAAGTTGGAGAAGGTGGAAGCACTGCATCCCAGGGAGGAGGGGAGGGTGGTGAGATACCCCGTCATCCCGGAGAGAAACAGGAACCCGGTGTGGTGGTGAAGGAAGGCCACGAGATGGGCCAAGGGGAAAGAGCTCCAGGGTCCCAGGGACAGGGCCAACAGGGAGGAAGAATGGAGGAGCTAGAGATCTATCCATGCTCCCCAGCAGATAGGATGCCAGGACCGAGGCCAGGTACGTTTTTTACCCCTGAAAGCTTCCTATCATCTTATTAGTTGAGTAGTGTAGTAGTTGTGTTTCGGTTTATGGCTGGACAACGTGCTAAAGTCAGATGAGAGTTGTGCTTTTGGGTGAAGATCTCTCTTGTAATGCTTTTACTGATCTTTGGTAGTCATCAATTATGGTGGCATTCAGTGACAGTTTTTGTTCATGAAAGAGTGCCACTGTTATCAATTGATGGAGCTGCTGTCGCTTAAGTGGAGTACATGATGTTTTTTAGTGTTAGTTACTTAAGTTATTATTCATTTTCAGACACTGCTCCATTAAATTTTGCATCAGAAAGGTATCTCTTGCTGTATTTCATGTGTTTTGATAATTTTGCCAAACAACAGCAGAGTTTGCATTCTAGTTCTTTTTGATTTCATGTTATTTTCATTCTCATTTGTTATATGTAAAGGCCGCTTTTGTGATTATTGTTTAAAATATATTTAATTTGTATGTACAGAACATCCCAATTACCCACGAAGACATAGTGATGAAGTAAAGGTGAAATTGGAGTTGAGGGCTATTGAACCAGATGCTGTTATTGATATTGACAGTCATATGTCTGAAAGGGTAAGTCATATATTGACCTTTTAATAATTCCATTTTTTGGGGTAATAACTATTGAGGTACTTGTAAAGTTACTTGTTAGAATCTACTTCTTCTTCTGTGCTTTTTTCTCTGACATTCGTGAGACCTGATCCCATTACCTTGTGTGCTTTTGGGGGAATGATGCTTGCATGCAAGCAGAATTGTTGGGTTTGTAAAATGGTTTAACCATTTAGATAATTAATGTGATGTTTTAATTTGTTTCTAGACTTCACATTCTGAAATATACATTTTGACTGTGAATTAGTTTATAAGGATGTAATTAAGAATAATCACAGGGAAATTTTTGTTTTTATGCTGTCTAATTTTTAGAGATATGACCAATACATTTTGTATGCTTTCTTTTTCTTAAACAACACACTACATTATATTTCATATTCGATAATCTTGTCTGTTCATATATGTTCAAGTATTCAAGGGAAATATTTAGGGTGGCTTCCATTTTTTCATCTCTGCTAATATTTTTGTGCATGTGCTCATCATTTTCTAGATCTGCATTTGGAAGTTTGCCTACCAGTTGGGGGCATTTTTTTAATACGAATTTGCATTGAAACATGCCACTTGAAGCACAAAAAAAGCTCAGGAACAAATGGATGGCAACCTTCACAATTCCTATATTTCCATCATAAAATGGATGAAGTACACACACAATATCATGTTTGTGCTTCATCCATTAAATGTCTTCTTCAGGTGCTATCATCAGATCAAAGTTATTTATGACCTCCTCTCATCCTAATGAGGAGCAGAATACTAGAATATTTGTAAATTTAATGCTCATTGACTCGGTATTTCTTTTTGTATTCTATTGTTTTTATGGATTTCTATCTCAATTAAATTACTTTATATTTGGCTGAAATTGTGATCCAATGGTAATTCTAAAAAAATCTGGTAATTGTGAATAATTATTTAGGCCAAATTGCCAGATTTCTAAGGTATAAGCTGATGTCCTCAATTTTTTGTGTATCCTTTAGTGTGAATCATGGAAATTGCTAATTAATAATTTTTTTAATGTTGGCGCAAGCAATTGAATTTCCCAGTTTATTATTAAAATAGTTCATCTCAGAATTTCTCTGCTAAAGATGCTTGAGAGGATTGTTTGCCATTGTGTGTCTTGAGTGTGATATTGATCTATTTGCGTTTCTAAGGGTGTAACAATGAGAGACTCATCTCATCTTCAGGTTGAGACAGAGTGATTTCTTAGAGTGTCATACGGCAATTATTCATTCATCCAAGTTACTTTTTTGAAATTGCTAGTCAAATTTTAAGCTATCCAGTTATAATGTTGGATTTTGGTCAGTTGATTTCTTTTTGTGTGCTTTAGGTACTTCCTTGTTAATCATTGAAAACCATTTCCACAGTGTTGTTTTGCAATTAGTTTCAATAAATTATGAATTTGCATTTCAATACACTACATCAAAGTGATAGGTTTCATTAGATTTTTAGGTTTTCAATCTTACTTTAACAGTTAATTCTATTTGCAAAATTTTGTTGTTCTGGTTCCCCTCTTCAATTTATATATTTCGAAACAAGTTGTGTGGTTTCTTGAGCACGGTCAGAAAATACTCATTGCTGGGTGTAAGGTAAATGCTGGGTATCGCTCAGGCTTGCTCAGTATTTTAAGGTTACTGAAAAACTTAATTGCAGTATAAGTATTCTGGCAGGTTAACTGATCAAATCCTTCCTTAAACTATTCATTAATTCATTGGTCATTTGTGTATTATTTTCTGCATACAGGTATAATAGATGTATAGCATATCCTACTTTCTGTTAGATTTTAACCTATGGTTCCTAAATTAGCTCACCTATTCATTATTCACTAGAGTTTCTGATTCAGAAATTCTATTTCTGTTCACAAGAATATGTATTAAAACAGTTCTTAATCAGTCTTACCTGGATGGCTATGATAAAATTGACTTAAATTAGTGCTTATTGTATACATATCATCACCCATTTTTAACCTATGACATTGATATAATTATCCCAGTACCGATCAAGATGGTACCTACTAATTTTCACCTTATATTAGAGACACTGTTATAATGTGCCAAAACAATTACCTAGAGTATATTAAATGGATACATTTTCATAATAGCAATAAGTTTTTAATTTATGTATGATGTTGGATTTTGTGTTTCTAGAAAGAGAGGAAAGGATCTTTTCAGAATCTTTCTTGAATAATATTTGTGTTATTGATAAATCAGATGAATATCCCTGTTGGTTCTTCACAGGCTTGTGTTACAAGAGTGTCTTACGTATTCATGAGATGTAATAGTTCAAAATATAATTAACTTGTTTTGTAGGGTGGCTGTTTTTATTAGAAGCTGAAAATGAATACATAACTAACCTTGAAAGCCTCCTTGACATAATATTAATTCCAGTAGTATATTTTGAAATAATGGCACTCATTGAAGGATGATCACTTTCTGGTGTTAAATACCTGTTGAAGAGATTTAAACTGGGGTGGGAAATTAATAGGGCAAAAGAAGTGAGGTGGTATATGATGTGCAAGGACATGGAAAGCTTATAAAAGACATGTTAAATTGGTGTACTTTAGGGGAAGGTGGAAGTACTATCAGGAAGTAAGAGGGGAATATTCATGGAAACTGTCAAAAATAAGTTAGAATACTTATTAATTGAACCAGGAAATATGGAAAATATTTGTAGAGGATCTGTATAGACTCTCAGCCAACAAGTTAAGATGTAGAACAACAAGAATAAGTAGATGTGGATGGCTAAGGCAATTTGATGGGTTAATAGAAAGGGCATTGAGTTAGCTGAAATCAAATATTAAAGCCGTGGGTATGTATAACATCCCTTTTTAATAGTTTAGGCAAACGAATAGAAGGGTGAGTTTTTATGGGGGAGGAATTTGGCTTGGAGATTTTGTCAGTTTAGTGTTACTTCCCTTCAAAAAAAAAGGGAGTTGATATTTGAGGACTATAAAACATTGTTTCATTTTGCATGCAGCTGTAGTGGTACTTAGGATGATCAATAGGATGAAGGCATAAACAATAACAAATGTATTAGGCTAATTAGTTTTGGCAATGAGATAATTGATGACAGTTGTTGATGTTCATGAAGGATGTTAGGAAGAGGTTTCCTAAAACTTTGATATGGACCATAAATTTGTGTGGCATGGAAACATGGTCCTTGAAGGAAGGTGAAGTGGTTGGAAAGGAAAGCAAATCAGGAAGGCCGAGGCATAGTGGATGAGGTGAAAGGATTGTTTGTAGAGATCCTAACAAAGCAGGAAAGGTAAATATAGATGTTGAAGACTGTGATAGAGGAGAGAACATCAGGCAGGAAAAGGATGGGCTTATGGGGTAGGCCTATGGGATAAGGGGGGGGGGGTGAATGTATGCGGAAGAATAGTTTAATGCAGTGTCAGATTTTTATGTGAATTTCATTCCTGAAGTACAAACTTCTTGGGTTGCAATACATTTCATGACATGAGGGACATCTTCAGGTACACTGTATAGATAGATAGATAGATAGATAATGGTCTTTATTTGGGCGAAATTGAGACCAAATGGTCCCTTCTTCCATTTAATCTTCTGTATATGGTGGTATATTAGTGAAACTTGGGCAAGGAAAGATTAGGGAAACAGGAAAATTACTGAGTCTGGAGAACGTAGGACAGAGTTTAAATGTCACCAAAGTGATGAGACCAGCTTTATCACAAATAATTTTGGTGAAATCACAAATTTGTTATTCCATTTGTAGGTGAGATTTCACCAAGCTATGTGAGAGCCTCCAATGGTTAATTTCATTCTTTTAGCAGTCATTTAATTGGTTTTCTTTATGTTTTTCAAAAAGAAATGCACCCATTTTAATATTTTATGGAGTAAAAATGAATTTGACATATAATAATACTGGTTCCAATGCAAGTGCAGGGCTATTACTGTATGTCCCATGCTGCTGGGACTTGCTTTGAGCTGGGGCATTTGTCCTGGGGAAACGTGAGCACTGGAAGATATGGCTATATTTGAGGGAAAGTGTTGGTAAGCAGCAAATATGTCTTTGAAATTCTGGTATGAGGTTTCAATCTTTTGCTCCTTTCCCACTTAGTATCCTGTTCAAAATTTCCAGTTACACACACAAATTAGTGCACTACTTTCTTTAACATATTTCTTATTAGGTTGCAAATTTAGGTGATTAGTGATCATGTTGGAAACATTGAAGCCTTTGAAGTGGAGAAGTTTTAAAATAGTTAATGGTTTAGTTTCTTGAGATTATCATGTTAGTGATTATTGCATTTTGTTAATGGATTTAAAAAGGACAGTAGACCTCAAGGTAAAAGAGTATGTATTTAGGAATATGAAATACAATAAGAGGAAGGTTATACTTTGGTAAAAGAATTAGTATCTAGGATTGTGTTGCCATTGGGCAATATTTTCATTTTATTAGCATAAGTAGAGCAATAATTCAGGAAATTGATATTTTTAATAGCTTCAGTGGCTCTAAAAGTAAGAAAAATCATCTCTAATATTCAGCTAAATCTGTTCTGTAAAAAATTTAATTATTCATAAGCTGTATTAAAATTCTACTTTTTGGTGAAGTCATTAGAGAAAGGTTTGCAAAACAGATAGAAGGTAGGGCTCCACCCAGACACCTCATAAAAATGGTAACCCTGGATTGCATAGTGCATTAATCTAAGTTTGACAGAGTTTCTGAGGGATTACTGTATGAAAACCAACGACTTTTTCTATCGTTTACATTTTCTGTGACCGTTGAGGTAGATCCATAATTACGTACTATGGGTTCTATAGCAGATATAACAAGTTCCTTTTTGTGATTCGCAGAAATTCTTGTAAGTGAAAGTTGAGATTGTTGCATGGAACTGATTCTGGTCTGAAGTCATGTAAGTACTAATTAATGGCTGATGAACGAAAACAATTCCCATTTTTCCTTTTCCACTCATTGAGTTTGTATTACTATCGTTAATCGTATTACTATCGTTGGAATCCAGGGCAAAATGAATGATTATCATATATGATATGAGTAAGGAAGCAGATGGGGGGAAATTAGATTCAATTCTTACGCAGGGATACCAGGTTGGAATATTGTTAGTCACCATCGCGTATCCGTTTTTGTCTCTTGCTGCAGAGTAAGAAACTAATGTAATATCTAGTTCCTTGTCATTTCTTTTATAATAGAGAGAGTGAATGGTAAGATTTATTAAGGTGAGCACTTAACTGTCCTATGTAGCTTGGAACTCACACTCTTCCCCACTAGTATCAAGAAAAAATAAATTACATTACATCATATTTATGCTTCACTTAAAATAACTCTTGCTCCTCATTATCTTTTGACAAACTGTAATAGTAATGTATTTATATAGTTAATGTTCAATAATAACTAAGGTAATTTCATTGTTCTCTCTGTGTGGTTGATGCCTTTACAAACATTTATATTATAGGGTTTAATGAGTGGCTAGTAAGAAATTTATTTGTTTTAGGAACTATATTAAAGTAGTGATTTCGAAACTGTTACCTTATGTTCAAAAATGTGTAGCATTCAATTGGGCTTGTTGAGAAAATTAAAAGTTGAGGGTCTGGACTAGGATCTGTTGTTTCTACATGTTTTATTAAAAAAATTGACACTTTTGTCTATATTCCACTTCATTGGTGCTGATATGCGTATTGAGAAAAATAAATGTTATTTTTCTAGATGGAGTTCACCCTGTAATAAGTTTGATTGGTGTGGGTAGGGTTCACCTTGCACTAAGCTGGACTGCATATTAAATTCACCCATCAGGGTTAATTTTTTCACTGCCATCATGATTACTTGATCATTTTAAAATGATTTTTTTTGAAAGTCATCAGACATTATTTCATTATAGTGTTAACTGATTACAGGAATGATTTTTTGTAAAATTGCTTTCTCTTGGATTTTAGTTACATACAGAAGTTAGAGGGCCTCCATTACCTATGGTTAGGTTTTTCGGTATCTCACATGTATCATCTTTTATATATTGATGTAACATAAGTAGCAAATATGCATGTTAGTTCTCAGTACTCATAAACAAGTAGTAACCTCTGAAAACTTTCCTACGTCTGCATGAAGATGGCAGCACTCTTCAAAACTTCGTGAATTTGTTCACGCATGTTTTCAAAAGTACTCAACTACATTTCAACAAATTTTGCACCCGCAGTTGTTGCTTGACAATTGTTTGAGTGAGTTGCAGTGAGAGTTTTTGTAAAAATGGAAAAAGTTGTGTATCGAACTGCCATTGAATCATTGCTTTTGAAAGGCAATATTCTACACAAATCAAAGACAAGTTGGATGTAATGTGCTGGAACTCTGCAGCATAATTATGGCAGTGAAAATTTGGGCAGTTGAATTTAAACATGACTGTCCTAATGAAGAGTGTTTGGGACTGTCAAAAACTGCAGCATCCACCAATAACATTGAAAACGTTCACCAAACGGTACTGAATGACTATCGAATTAAGGTTAGAGACACAGCAGTGGCTGTAAGCATGTCGAAAGAACTAATGAGTCATATATTGGCAGAAGAGGCTGGATATTTATAAGATATCCACTCATTGGGTGCCATGTTTGCTCTCACTGGACCAAAAATGCATTCAAGTGAACATTTTCAAGGCCCTGTTGTTTTAGTTTAAACAAAGTGAGTCAGAATTTATTGCTTTGATTCATAACTGTATATGAAACTTGGATCCACCTATACACTTTTGTGATGAAAGAACAGTCAAAACAGTGGACAGCAAAGAGTTAATCTGCTCCAAAAAAGGTGAATATAGATCCATTGGTCGGGAAGGTGATGATGACTGTTGTGTTCATCAATCATCTTAAAAAAAAGAGTAACAATGGGAGATATTATGCATCATTCCTTCAACGGCTGACGGTAGAAATTGCAAAAGAACAAATGCATTTAAAAAAAGAAGAAAGTCTTTTCCATCTGGGCAGCGCAACTGCTCATGTTTCGGCCATTGCCATGACTAAAATTCATTGCACTTTGAATTGGTTGATCACTCACGATATTCACCAGATCTGGCCCCAACAACTCTTCTGTTGCCTAACATATATAAATTACTCTTTTGCAGAGAAAAGCATGAACTACTATTTGGAAGAGAGAGTTAAAAAGATAATTGACTTAATAGGTGACTATGTTGGAAAATAAAAGTGAGTTTGAAGAAAAAATGTCTCCTTTATTAGTTAGGTCGGAAACTTTTCTATACTATGCCCAAACCTGAACTCGATCCTAGGATAGAGTACCTGATACCCTATATATTATCCATGTGGACTATATGATTTCAACCTAATTACTGGCCCTGAATTGAAAGCAGACCAATTTCAAAGTTTCGTGTAAAACTATTTAATGTCAAAATAATAGGTCATGAGAGAACTATTGAACTGCTATATCATAATTATGCATTCTTACAAATACTATATTGTATGCTCCATAGTTTTTTGCTATGCCTTTCAGATGGTTTTCATAACAATCTTTTCATCTCCAGCAAATTTAAAGGCATGTGAAATTTATCAATTGAAAAAGTAAACATGTATTATGGGTAAGACTTAATAATGATGAATGCAACCACAGTGTTATATCATCACTTACTTGCATTTGAAGTATGATATGTTTTATCTAGCCACAACATGAATGGGATTATAATTTTTTGATGATTCTTCTACAGTGAGTGAATGAAATGAAGGTGAATTATACAGCTAAAATTTATATTTGAAACATTGATATGCATTGTGTTGAAGTAGAATTCAATTTTCTTTCAAGTAGCGCACAATAAATAATGGTACACTGTTAATATATCTTAGAATTTACAAAGGAGCTTTTTTCTGTAATTTTATCAATGAATTTTCAGTTATATGATCCCAAAACCTTTTTGTTTGATTACATGTCATTTGAGAAGCAATTTTATAATGAAACCTAAGCATAAAGGTGGCCTCGATCTTATGTATTACTGTTGATGCCAAAAATTCTCATAAGTCCTTCTTTTGCCTGATCATTAACGGATTATAATGGATTTTTTTAATATGTGGCTTTAAACACTACCATAGGCACAAATTCAAAGCTTTCATAAGTTATACATTTGCACTCTATATTTGCCTGTATTTCTCTAATTTACATGCATGATAAACTTTCCTCGGAAATTTTAGGTGGAATAGGGATTCCAAAGTGTTTCTCAGGTAGTTAGGATTGCTTAAAACCTTTGAAGAAGCATGGTACTCCCAGCTAAAGCATTGTAAAAATTGGTGAATCTAAAAACAAGTCTAAGCTAAATGGTGAATGTGTGCATTCAATTTGCAAAATTGTCAACTTTCTCCTAATACCTTATTAAGTTTTTGTCATGCCACATATTTTTACAGCAAATTAACCTCATGTTGTTAATGTAGCATGCGAGTAAATTTTTAATGCATGGATGTGCATGTGAAAATTGAAAATTTCTTGAAAAATTGATTTGAATTCGTCAAAACAGGAAATGCAGTTAACATTAACTACATGAATTGGATATGAATTGATTCAAAATTTGCCTAGATAATTCATTATATATATTATTATAATTAAATTCACTTGGAAGTACGAATTTTGTTTTATTGAGCCTTAACCATAATAATTTGTAATAGACTACATTTAGGTTCCTACTCCTTTTTGTAAAATGACATTTTTAGGGGACAGGAATATTTTTGATAATTATTTTCAGTTGTGACCTCGCAACAATGCACTTTTTATAGAAATATTAACAACGTTATTATTCACCTAACACTAAAGTTCATTCAAATGAGTCCTGCTAAATGGAAAATTATAAAGAAATGTAACATGACATTTGGCTGGAGGAAGGGCTGTTAAGTGATATTGGAAGAGGGATTGCTGTATTTGTCTGGAGAAATGTCATGCATATTACTGCCATTAAATTATATTCTTAAGTCAGCATTCAATATTTTCACTCTCATTTCCTAACTGAGGCTACTTTTGATTACAATTGTATCATCTAGGAATACTACTTAGGTTATCTTTGAAGCATCTTAAAATAAATTTTTGTTTTGGGCAAAGATATGTACAGAACAAAAGCTTGCCATGACTACAGTTGTTATGTGAGTTCATTTTAATGGTTGTGCTGTTTTTCTAAAACTTCTTCCAAATGGCACACAATTTGTAGAATTTTCAGTTTTTCAACATTGAATTTCACAAAGTAAGCCAGAAATCCTAGTTAGATATAAACTCAGAAGCATTGAATGAGATAACATGCATGCCCCTTGACATTTCTCATCTCTCGACTCAATTTGATGATTGTCCCAATTTACCTGCTTACCATCATTTATCTTTTGCTGAATTTGCAAGTGAATGTGTGAGTCATAGGTGTATTGACCTGTATATATTGCCTCTTGCCAATTTATGAGCCAAGAAAATAATGACAAAGTGAACCTAGCATTGTAATTATGTAGGGGGTTAATCATTGCAATATTTAGCGGTAGAGAACATAGAAACCCTGATGTGTAAGAAAGAAAACTATTCACAGCGGTACCTCAACTTCCCAACTTACTTTTCAAGTCGGAAACTGTATTTAATAATCAGTTGTGGCCTCTATACATAAACTTATTCTTAAGATGCGGACTGCAATGAATCTAAAACAGCATATCATGAATTACTTCATGCTGGCAGCAATGCATTAAAATTAGTTCAAAGGTGTGTTCTCAAACGATGCTGTTGAGTGCACCATGCTCGTACATTTCCCACTACACACTTCACGCGTGTTACTGTTGCATTCTTGTCAGGGAGCATATATGCACACGCAGTGCTAAACCTCCCCAAATATAATAATAGTGGTATAGATGTGCTAGATTTATCTATTGGGGGATGAATACATTACATATGGTTGCCAAGTGGACGTTGCACTTCTGAAGAAATTTTAGGTCAAATCACCAAGTGCTGTTATTTACATTCCCTGACTGGATACTTGGTATAGAAGTTAATGCTGTGGTTTGTTTAACTATTTCTAAAAATGTTTCTTTGTCATTGATGAGTTTTTAACTACAAAGCAAATGACTGCACTCATAATTAGTACTGATAATTCTATGTATTCACTTTCAAACTATCTGTTGCCATCTTTGATTTTTCTTTTCTTTCCTCATGTTGAACTAACATGATGAAAGATTAACTGAAGATTTGTTTATTCATCTTAATTGTAAGTTTCATTTTAATGGATATCATTATTTTATTTGAGGTGATAAAGTAAAATTTTGGTGATCTATTCATCCATTTGAGGAGGTTTTGCTTTACTTTCAAGAGTAGAAATTAAATCATCAAAAAATATGCTTCTTGACAAGTAAATAAAAGAGGAAGAAAATCCATCGGAGTAGAAATTTACTAAAATTAGGTGTTATCGGAGAAGGGAACCATCGAATATTCCATCTGATGATTCTCGAGTTAATGTTTGGACTTTATTAATAGGCCAACATTATATGTATATATGTGTATAAATGTATATATGTGTATATATGTATATATATATGTATATATATATATGTATATATATATATACATATACATATATATATATATATATATATATATATATATAAAATGAGCTTAACAACATGGTTTTTCGACTGTCTAAATCTGGGAATAGATTGAATTTCTGAAAGATAAAACAGGAAATCAAGTTCCAAGGTACAAGTAATGGAAAAGAATGAACTGCAAAATATTTCATTCAGCTTGTTAGCAAAAATTTTAATTTCAACTTTTTATTTAACTTCTTATTTTTTTATTTGGGAAAATTATAATTTCCAATTTTTTTAGTTTTATATTTAATCGTATTGAGGAAACTAGAATGAAATACTACCTTGATCAAAAAGTTCCCGGAATAACCACCGTGTGGCGCTCCCATCGTTCCGATTTGAGTTCTGTTTTTTTTGTTAAATTGGTACATCTGTTGTTGATATTCCCTTTAAATCTTAGTGTCATAACTTGACATTTGCAAAAGTTACGTAGCCAAGAGTACATCTATCTCTGTGTGTGTTGGCGATTTTTTACAATTTCAGAAATGGATTTAAATTTGCAACAACGAACTTGTATTAAATTTTGCGTAAAAAACGGATTTAGTGGCGCACGGATGTTGGAAATGTTGGAAAAGTGTTTCGGCAACGATTCTCTAAAAAAAACGGTCGTTTACCAGTGGCACGAGCGGTTCAGAAGTGGTCGTGAGTCAATCGAAGATGATGAACGCAGTGGCAGACCATCGACATCGAAAGTCGGTGAAAAAATTGATAAAGTAAAAGAAATGTTGGTCAATAACCGCAAATTAACCATCAGAGAAATAGCGGAGGACTTGAACATTGCCTATGGATCCGCCCAAGACATTGTGGTTAATGATTTGGGTTTCCGTCGTGTAGCATGCCAAAAGACCTCAATTTCATGCAAAAAAGAGACCGTGTTGACGTCGCAAAAGACATGATTTGCGAGGCTGAATCCGATCCCACATTCATCAAAAGGATCATTACTGGAGACGAGACGTGGGTTTATGAGTACGACACGCAATCCAGACATCAGGCAAGTGAATGGCGTTCACCAAATGAGCCGAGACCAAAAAACCACGTCGTTTTCAGTCAAAAAAGAAGGCAATGCTGACGGTTTTCATGGATTACAACGGTGTAGTGCATCATGAATTTTTGCCAGAAGGCCAGACAGTAAACAAAGAGTATTATTTGGGCGTTATGAGACGTTTGCGTGAAGCAATTCGCCGAAAGAGACCAGAAATGTGGGCAGAAAACTCGTGGATTTTGCACCATGATAACGCACCGTCGCACAGTGCTATCATTATTCGTAATTTTTTGACGAAAAATGCAACAAATACCATCCAACAGCCACCGAATTCACCTGATTTGGCTCCCTGTGACTTCTTTCTGTTCAATCGAGTTAAAAAACCATTACGGGGAACGCGTTTTAGCAGCCGAGAGGAAGTAATGGAAAAATCGCAGGAAGCACTGATGGACATACCGAAAACCGAATATAAAAAATGTTTCGAGGATTGGATCAAGCGCTGGCATAAGTGTGTTGCAGTCGATGGGGATTACTTTGAAGGGGACAATATAGATTTAGATGAATAAACTTGTATTTTTAATTTTCTGAATAAATTCCGGGAAATTTTTGATCAAGGTAGTATGTGATTTTACATAGCCAGCCTGAAAAACTCAGGGTATTGAAGTAATATTCTGGGAAAATGAGTATTTGGCTTATTTTGTATAGCGAAGTTATCTTGTCATCTTGATATGTGCTCTAGAGATGCTATTAATTCATGCTTAGGTATTTTTGTGCTGCTCCTCAATCTTTGCTTCACTGACCCTCCATTGAGATACTCTGCATTGAGATTACACAAACTAAAGCTGTGGTTAATGCTTTTTTGTGAAAATTAAGGTCATAATATTGAGTGTGGAGCCTGTATGTTTATGATTTTTATTACCATAGGTTTCTGTTACGAACATGACAACTTGGATATTTAAGTATATATTCCGTTGAATGTACCTGGTACTTCACTCCTTGCTATATCTCATCAGGAAAAAGAAGAATTTTATCGTTCAATTTGCATGGTGCTGTGTGAAATCAGTGCCAACTCTTCAGTGTTGCTTGTAAATGGTTTGGAAACACACTGCCAAAGCTGGAAATGTTTCACTCCCGCACTCTGCCCATTCAACATGGTCTCTTGTAAAAGTGGCTGAAAATTTTTTGCCTTTTAAAAGTCCCTTGAAAATAAATTCAATATTTATGGTCACATATAGGTTTGCCCCGTGAAGTGTATTTGTTTGCATTAGAGGAGTAAACTTAACTTGCCATATCGATAAAAGTAGACAAAAATGAGTTGCAATTAGTAGGTTCATTGTGATATATTCTGATTTGGATATGATTAATTGCGAAGAGGATCGCATTTGAAAGAATGAAAGGGAAGGCAAAGCCAAACCAGACATGATTGATTTTAATATGAAGGTGATGATGGATTTGTCAGTACCAACTGATACATATTAAAGCCCTGAATTTCTTTTGGTGCCACCATTGAGGGATAGTCAGTTTTTATTGAACCATTATAAGCATTGAAATATTTTTATTTATGGTAACTAAGTGATGACAAAATTGATAAATATGGACTCCATCTTTTTACCTGGAGTCAATTTGAAAGCATCATTTTACTTTTAGGTGGCACAGAAAAGTGTCATTTCTGACTGTAGATATGTTTCAAAACCAAGGTATATGCTTTAAAAAGTTTGCATGAGAATTTCATCGGTCTTAGATTCTCTCCTGCTCTTTGGGGCTATGTAGCAAACACTGTGGGTCTTTTATAAGACCCTATTAAATAGGCAAATTCCAATAGAGTGTTTGAAGTGCAGATCAATGCATTGTGCCAATTAATTGTGTACACAAATAGCCTATTAAATGTGTTTATGCTTAAGGCTAATTGAACTAAACTTATCAAAATTTCCACTTTAAACTTATGATTTGTTTGCTACAATGTGGAAGAATTAGGTTTCAATATGGTAGGGCTCCATCTGTGAATGTGACATGCTGATGCATTTATTCAATATTTGTGCCTGCAATCCACTCAAGCGAGCTACAATGGGAAGGGATAGTTTTGGTAAAGAGGTTAATGGAATTGGATTGTGAGAATAAATACTCATACTATTTATTTAGTCATGAATATCAGTTTCCCATTCTTATCAATTAAAGTAGTCCATTTCTTTAGTGGAAGTGAGACACTAGTTTCAATCCTTTGTATTTGGATTTCATGAAGCACTTCATTTCTTCTTAGGAATTGTGAAAGAAAGTATTGTCTTGTAAAAATAATTCACTTGTTTCGGACTCACTTGATGTTTAAACTATTATCTGTGTTAAGGTCTCATCTGAGTTTTTCCTGTGTTGCTGTCTATTAAATGTGTCAATGCATATGCTTATAGTTAGGAGGACAATAATTGAAATCAATATGAGAAAGGTGAACTTTTAAGTCGTATATCTGTGTTAGAGTATGATAATTAGCATTTGGCCTGAATTGGGAAACTGATTGGGAAAATTTAGTCTTGGTAATTTTTTACATTAATTTTTAATACTTGGCATTATTTTTAATAAAATGGCATGATTTTCAACAAGTTTAAATGCCATGTAAATAATGCTATTTTAAACATCAAATTTTCGTAAAACTTTTTGGTTCAGAAATATTTTAATTTTCTTCTATCCCATTAGTTCCTATGCAAACCTCATAATGTCTGTGTCTAAATATTGCAATTCGTTAAAACACGCTATTTGATGGATTTAACGCCTAAGGTGTTTATGTAAGTTTATGTAACTTCACCAGGGGCAACTGTGGAGATGTATGGAATGTCATTGGAGTCTTCTTTCTGTGTACTTGAGAATTCAGTTAAGGCTCTTGAGCTGTAATGATGTAATTATCATGAGGAAGGTTACCAAATGAATATATTGGGCATGCCTATGCTTTATAATGTTAGTGATGCTAGCAACCAGCATTGTCACTCAGCTATGTTCCATTTTTCTGCAAATGTTAAATATATTTGCTCAGGAGGGAGGAGCGTAGAAGTTGGGTCGTGACACCATCCCGTAAACTGCTATTTGATATGGTTGGTTATTCTCTTTTGCATTGGTGCCACACAATAGTTAGATATGAGTAAACTATATGAATACTGAAATTTAGTCGGGTATGTGAATTTAAGGTTTCATGATGGTTCCTGTGGTATCCTATAATTATGCTGGAAGGTTCAGCAGTTTTCATGTATAATAGTTCTCCTTATTTTCCTGTGGTGATCAGGGGTCTTACCAAGAAGTGTTTTATTAGATAGAAAATTCTTAGAGAAATTTATGTCCTTTTTATTGGCAGAGTAGCAGATTAATGCCAATTAATATGCATGTCTCAAGCCATAACTATTTGCTAGAAGTAATCAGAATACAACTGCATCAGTGGTTTAAATGTTTGATATACAAATACCAGTTTCACTTTAATGAATTATTTACTACCTTGATCAAAAGGTTCCCTAATAACCACCGTGTGGCGCTCCCATCGTTCCGATTTGAGTTCTGTTTTTTTTTGTTAAATTGGTACATCTGTTGTTGATATTCCCTTTAAATCTTAGTGTCATAACTTGACATTTGCAAAAGTTACGGTCGGTTTTCGGTATGTCCATCAGTGCTTCCTGCGATTTTTCCATTACTTCCTCTCGGCTGCTAAAACGCGTTCCCCGTAATGGTTTTTTAACTCGATTGAACAGAAAGAAGTCACAGGGAGCCAAATCAGGTGAATTCGGTGGCTGTTGGATGGTATTTGTTGCATTTTTCGTCAAAAAATTACGAATAATGATAGCACTGTGCGACGGTGCGTTATCATGGTGCAAAATCCACGAGTTTTCTGCCCACATTTCTGGTCTCTTTCGGCGAATTGCTTCACGCAAACGTCTCATAACGCCCAAATAATACTCTTTGTTTACTGTCTGGCCTTCTGGCAAAAATTCATGATGCACTACACCGTTGTAATCCATGAAAACCGTCAGCATTGCCTTCTTTTTTGACTGAAAACGACGTGGTTTTTTTGGTCTCGGCTCATTTGGTGAACGCCATTCACTTGCCTGATGTCTGGATTGCGTGTCGTACTCATAAACCCACGTCTCGTCTCCAGTAATGATCCTTTTGATGAATGTGGGATCGGATTCAGCCTCGCAAATCATGTCTTTTGCGACGTCAACACGGTCTCTTTTTTGCATGAAATTGAGGTCTTTTGGCATGCTACACGACGGAAACCCAAATCATTAACCACAATGTCTTGGGCGGATCCATAGGCAATGTTCAAGTCCTCCGCTATTTCTCTGATGGTTAATTTGCGGTTATTGACCAACATTTCTTTTACTTTATCAATTTTTTCACCGACTTTCGATGTCGATGGTCTGCCACTGCGTTCATCATCTTCGATTGACTCACGACCACTTCTGAACCGCTCGTGCCACTGGTAAACGACCGTTTTTTTTAGAGAATCGTTGCCGAAACACTTTTCCAACATTTCCAACGTCCGTGCGCCACTAAATCCGTTTTTTACGCAAAATTTAATACAAGTTCGTTGTTGCAAATTTAAATCCATTTCTGCAATTGTAAAAAATCGCCAACACACACAGAGATAGATGTACTCTTGGCTACGTAACTTTTGCAAATGTCAAGTTATGACACTAAGATTTAAAGGGAATATCAACAACAGATGTACCAATTTAACAAAAAAAACAGAACTCAAATCAGAACGATGGGAGCGCCACACGGTGGTTATTCCGGGAACCTTTTGATCAAGGTAGTATTTTGCTAAATTAGAGTATTTCTCTCATGATTTTTCTCAATGGAAGATCAGAAGTAGCAGTGACCTATACACTCACAGCATTCTGTGAGTTTTACCTTTGTTAAAGTTCCCACCTTGTAACATTTGTGGAATAATGATTTGGAGTATTACTTTTTTATTTTGAGGGGGAAAACCCACCCTGACTGATGTTATGCTTTTCAGGGACATACCTGAAAGGGTGAGTCCTCTCTATTAATTATGAATAGCTTCTTTGTTAAATTTGTGACATTTTGTTGTTCTCAGTTTGATATTTCTTATGTGAAAGCCTCATCTTAGTTTTTCTTGTAATGATAGATTTTAGCAGAGGATTTTAATCAGAATTCATGGTCCCTTTAATGAAATGATTGATAAATCCTGCAAACTCAGTGCTTGTTATTCTTTATTAGGGTAGTCCCATGTCTTGAAGGTGGTATTTTATTCTTTAGTCAGTGGTTGATTTTCAGTTAATAATTTACATATTTTTATGTCAGATGAAAATAATGTTGAATTTTCTTCCAGAATGTTGATGATGAACATACAATGATGATTACCCCAGAACTACTTGGTCTTATTCCGTCTTCATCTGGGCACTCAGGTAAGGATCTAAGCTGTGGTCTTGAATTAAAGATTATTCTGAACTTTAAAATGCTTACTAAAGTTGATTTAAAGCATTGTATCATCTGAATTCTCACCATTATTTAGCCTAACATCCTACTATTCATTACCGTTAATATCATAAAACCTTTTTCATCATTCACTCCTTACAATTAGTTTGCAACATCCAGAAATAATGCTGATGGCAAATAGGATAATTTGTAATTGCTTGAATTTTTATACTAGATGGTTAAAACTTTGCATGGGGAACAACTAATTTGTGTAGTGAAGCATGTTCTCTTGTAATTTCGTGCATGCCTTGTATTCCAATGTAACTCCTTGGGAAATGGAATTTGGTAACATTAGCATAATTTTTTGTCCTTTAGGTGTGCACATTATGAATTAAACTGACACTGCTTTGGGAAGTCAAATAGGTTCAACATGTTTTCTCATAAATGGTACAGGAATGTCATTGCCTTGTTTCCTATGTAGAAAGATTAATGCTATGTAGAAATTGTTTCGAATTCTTTTCTGTTTTGTTTTTAAATATTGGTATACAGACTTCCTGCCTTTCAAGCCTTTATTCAGAAAAATTAGGCCTCTTGTAGTCTTAAGAACATATCATGTGCTGTTTATTAAGATCCTTTTGTTAAAGCTTAATTATATATTTTTCGATTGCATTGTGTGTTAACTATATGGCATATGGGAAAGGAAATTTTGCCCTTGCCTATTGATCTCCAATCTTGTTATATGCCTGTAATGTAACATGATTCTATGTAGTTAATGGAATCCATAGCTTGATGGAATGTTGAAATCTTATGACAAAATAACCATAATTAGTGTGAATAGTAAAACATTTTTTGTCGTAAAACTCAGTAAAATGGAGAGAAATTGTATTCATACCCATCATTGTAGGCCCTCATATATAAAGTGTTATAGCATGATACTAAATGCAGTACCTTTTCATTCCTGATAACTTCTAAAATTTGAAAAAATTGAAATCTTTTATAATAGACCAATAGTGAATGAGATGAATGCAAAATGGTTCAAGCATCTCAAAAACCTAAAAATCATAAGAGGTGGAAAAAGCCAAATTTTCCGAAGTAAACATGGCTGAGCAGCATGGAACTGCATATTCAGCAATTACTGATATTGTATCCATGAAAAAATAAAACAATTAACTATTAGGGGTGGCAAACTTTATTACAATTGAGATTTTCCAAGTATTAAGTTATGGAAGGAGATTTAAATGAGTTTTTGTGAATGCCATGAAATCATTTCAGTAACTGGGCAGTTATTGGAAGAAAGACGAAGGATGTTGTAGCTCAGTTAGAAATATGAGGCTCATTTTAGTGTTCCAAAGGGTCATTGATGAATTTTAAGCGTTGTCATAATATTTCTGCAGAGGAAAGAAAGATTTTAATGTAGAACTTGTGATGATTGTCACCAAAAAAAGGAGCTCTTCATGAAATTTTACTGCAGGACTTAGGGTTTTGATGAATATTTTTCTGATGCCTGACTAAATGCATGGTTTATAGGATGAAAAGTGTCAAGGTAAAGAGCAAGATTGATATTACATTGGGTGTATATGTGTGAACCAAACTGCTACTATGTGCTACATATTGCATTCTTATAATTATGGAAAGACTTCACTGTTACATTAGGGGACTAGTTAACAATCAATTGTAATTTTGAGGATGCAAGTTTAATCTAGTATGCCTGGACTAAATGGCTGAAAGAGGCTGCAGATGATATGGTAATTTCAAAACTTCTTGATGAGGAAGATGTATTCAGTAAGGCCTGCAATTTTAGAATTTTTATGTATCCTTCACCAATTTTGTATTGCTGAACCTAGTGGGCCACTAATATCCAATTTTCACCCTAATGAGGCAGAAAACTTAATAAATCTTCACTACAAGATGAAGGAACTTAGAAGAAATTGCAAACTATTTCAGATGACTTATCATCTCAGTGTGGTGTACTGTGTGTGTGGAATTGGAAATATAACAATCAACAGTTTCTTAATATTCCAGTTTTATTACCGGTTTTTCTTATCTCAAAAAATTTTACTATTAATTCTGGGGAAATTTGATTGAATGAAGCCATCTGGTTGTCTCAGATTTCACTGTATGGAGGCTTCGCTGAAACTAATTGACATGAATGCAGCTGGTCGTGCAATATGTTTTATTGAGAGTCAAGGATCATCCTGAGACATTGTTCTATTTAGGTTGTTTTTATTAGCTTCAGTATTTCATGTATGCATTCCATGAATGCTCATTTCATTCAAACATTCTACCTCCTAATAGTTGGGTTTTGAACAATTCCCGTTGAATATTTAGATCTAGGTGTCATAGGAGCTTCGTGAATGTTGGTAACTGGAAGAATAATATCATGCAAGAAGGATCTAGTGCTAATATTCTCTTAACTGGTACCCCATTGCATTCTTGCTTCTTTAAACAATGATTTTTAGTTAGTTGATCATAGCTTGGTCATCTAGGTCATTAGTAATACTATTAATGCTTACCGTACAAAGTTTTTGAGATAACAATTGTTAGTTCTGGCTATAGCAGGTATGTAAGGTTGCGGAGGTAAATTCTTATGCTGTGCTCTGGACCTTCATGTAAAAATGTAGTCTTTTTTTAAGTTTTCTTGTTGCTTTTATCTTTGTAGATGTGAACGTAGAAGTGAGGTTTCATTCAACGTATCAACATTTGACTTGAGAACATTCTCTTCTGTTTATTGGCATGGTGTTTGACAGACCTAATGCAAGTAGTGTTTTAGTAGAACTCAAAGATGAAAATCCTTAGTCACTAATTTCTTTAATTTTCTATTGAGGAATTGGTTTGATGGGCATGAAGGTACACAATCCCTACCCCTGTTTGGTGGATTTCCATTGTTTTCTTGCATGCAAACTTATAATCAATACTCTACCTTATTCTCAATAACTTAGTTGGTCTAATTTTAGATAGTTGTGAGATGTAAATAGTGAAATAGATATCACAAATAATAATCACTCTTATGATTTCTGCAGAAGAGGCTCTTTTGTTTGTTTGATCATGAATCATTCAGTTCAAACCTGGTGAATGCATCTGTCATTAAAAATTTCACTTGTACAAAGTATGCAAAAAAAAGGGACAAAGATCTCTCTGGAAAATGAAATTGTAAATAAAAAGTTCTATCTTTCTATTTTCTTGATATTTTGCCTGTGTAACCTTTCAGTGCCTCGAATTTGAGGTTATTCTTACAACTTGCATTCACCTTCTCATTAAACCATTGTCAATTTTTAGAGACAAGACCAACCCTTAAAAAAGGGTGAAAGGATGAAGTATTCATCATCCAGTGTATGCCCTTTCATTCTTCCCTCATGTTGCTAAAAAAAACCTGTCTCATGACTTCAACCATCTCATGTTACATCAGTGGCTTTGCTCTTAGATGGCAGTGAGGTATCAGGAGCTCCGGGAGGAGGAGGCGGAGGAGGAACTGGTGCCGGAGGCGGGGCGGGCAGTGGAATTGGAACGGGTGGGGGTGGCGGGGGTGGCGGTGGGGGCGGGGGAGGGGGTGGAGGAGGCGGAGGGGGTGGAGGAGGGGGAGGTGGGAAGTGTGGCCCTGGAGGCCCTAAGAACTGGAATCACGAGGATATGGAGATGGCCCTTGATGCCCTGCGATCCCATGCCATGAGCCTCACCCGGGCCTCTGCCACATTTGGGATCCCGTCCACCACACTTTGGCAGCGAGCACATCGCCTAGGCATTGACACACCCAAGAAGGATGGCGGTGGTCCCCCTGGGGGCAAGTCATGGTCAGAGGATGACCTAACAACTGCCCTTGATGAACTGCGTGCTGGCCGCATATCTGCTAATCGCGCTGCTAAGGTTTGTGCAAGAAGTATCCTTTGGAGTTAAGCTTTTTTGTTTCCCATGTTTGTTTTTGGTCACTACAAGCATTTTATCTGAAGCTTTGCCCAAGTAACTTTAAAATCAAATACACTTGAAATCTTGATTATTATTATTGTTTTTGTATCAATGAGGCATATGTTTAGTTATAAAATAATACTGATTATTAGCAGTTTCCAATTGAAGATGATTAATTAGCTTATTGCCACTTATCTTCTAGTAAAATTTATCATCTGCAATTATTTACAATAAATTTCAAACAGCCTGATATTAAATGATATCATTTAAGGTAAAGTGACTTCTCTTGGGAAGAATATGTCTATGTAGTATGCATGAAAGATAATGTCTTTATTACTTTGCTTTCAAGCATAACCATAATTATGTATTTTTTTGAATGGTCATTACATGCTTGATTCATGCACTTCACATTTACTTTTAAAAATGTGTGAATATGGATTATTATTTGTTTAATCTCACTCACTTTATTATTTTGTCTTAGATGAAATGCGAGAGGAGATTTTCTGATATTTCAATTGCTTGACTTAATGTCATTGTCAAATAACAATTTGCCTTTTGAAATTTTACATGTAATTAAATAGCAAAGTTCAGTGATTTTTATGATAATCTATGTACTTATAAGTCTGGTGCTTTTCAAACTTCATATATGTTTTAGTACAATACAAGTTTAAGAACATATGTAAGTATTCATGCGTATCTTTTATTGCATGTAGATGACTTGATAGACTGATTTAATGCTTTTGCAATTCAGTTTTTTGATACAATCCTGTTTTATGTTTCACTTTCTGTAGGTTTACCGCATACCAAGTAGCACACTGTATAAAATTGCAAGGAAAGAAGGAATAAAGCTCTCTGCTCCATTCAATGCAACTCCCACAACATGGTCATCTGAGGACCTTAACAGGGCCCTTGAAGCGATCCGACAGGGCACATCTGTGCAGAGGGCATCATCAGAGCATGGCATTCCCAGTGGCACCCTGTATGGTAGGTGCAAGAGGGAAGGAATTGAGCTATCCAAGAGCAACCCAGTTCCCTGGTCGGAGGATGACATGAATGAGGCACTTGAAGCTGTTCGTGTTGGTGAGATGAGCATCAACCAAGCTGCAATCCATTACAACTTGCCCTATTCTTCACTGTATGGCCGATTCAAGAGGATTCGATTTGAGGCAGAGGGCGGTGGTGTGGAAGGTGGCTCAGCGCAAGGTCCTGCTGGTCCAGGAAGCGGAAGTAGTATCATGCTAACGACCAGCGGAGGAGGGCATGAGGGCATCGACTTTGAGATGTATAGCAGCTGAGAGTGAGCACTGACGAGGGACCGAACCAGGGAGTGCCGGTATGGAGAGTGCTGCCAAGCCCTCCTCCCCGTCCCTTACACCACCAGGTCCTCCTGCAGACGTAAGAGGTATCCTCGGGTATCTTCTTTGCCCAAACCATGAAACCTGCCTGCCTAGAATCCCTAAAGTAATTCAATTTCCATGGCAGTGTGAGGTGTTTTCCCACAGAAGACAAGAGTTCAGATACTTGCCTTGTGCTGGAAATAAAGGTGGCAATCAGGATAGAGAGTGGGAGGCTAGGGGAATAATTGACATTGATTGTGTGCTGTGGAAACCATGCCACTAAATCTGGATCTTGGGAGACATAAGTCTGGTTTCTCCATTGGAAGTGTGGCATATGGTGTTTCCCGCCTGCCCCCAAATAACCAAAGTACTAGCGTGATATTTTGAACATAGTCATATTATATATACGCATAAATATTCACATAAATATATCACATCGTTTTTTATTTAAATTATTATTAACATGTACATTCATAAGCCTAAAATGCATTCTGGTCACATTAGTAAATTATCTTTCATTATTTGATCAGAAAAAGAAAATTAAAACATATTGATTAAAGAACTGCACATTCATAAAAGAAGCTGTCTTAAGAATGTCTTATCATATTATATTAACCAAATGATACTGCAAGTGCATCTAAAGGCTCTGACATTCAGTGTCTGTCTCTTACGTAGGATGGCTGTAAAGGTACTGTGATCACACGAAATCTGACCTATGAACATTGGTATTGTCATCATCATTAAAAGATTTTACTATGTATTAGTTTACATAGAAATATGTCTATATGTGCTTGTACTTTGTTGGAAAGTACCATTTTTCCATGATGTTTGATGACATTTTGTCAGGTTAGTTATTCGCAAAATTTTATTATACTGTACATAAGTCTGTCCTGTAATGAGAACTGTAATTCTTTGATACTAAGATGTCATGTGGTCATAATGTTGATGTCTATAGGTGATAAAATTAGTTGTATCAAACTGCTTTCTGCCACTTTAACTGAATGCAGTTCCATATTTTGCTTTTCCATTGATGCACTTCTTTTTACCGGTGTGCAGCAAATTCCTTTTTTTATCTACCGACACAGTACCATTTTTATGGATTTATTGTATTATTTTATAAAACTTTAATTCTACAGGACAGGCACAAAATATGTGGCCACACAAGTACAAAGATGGCAAAGCATTTTTTGCATTTTAGGTATTAATGTATGAATTTGTATTACTGAGGGTACACATTTTTCTGCATTTTGTTTAGTGGGTAGGCAAGCCATATTGTTAAAAAACATCCCAGTATCACTAATTTGATGACAAAAGATGGAACTGCACCTTGTCGTAATAAACAAAGGATACTGTTTGCTGTTTTCAAACCATCTTACTAATAAACACTGCTCACACACTCATTTTCTCATAGCCACAAAAGTAGATGCTACTGCACCAAAATTTTATACTGTTAAACAGAATAAACTGATTTTGTTTACATTTCTACTGACAGAAAGAGAGATGAGTGTGTGTAGTGAATGGTAAAACCACCGCAATGTTGTATATCAAACTAATTGTAAGGTGAGCAGTTAGAATAACAATATCCTTTTACTTTTGTACTCGTTCCCTCCTCTATATTAAGGAAGCATCTATTGTTGTGTAACATCTTTGGAGGATTTTGTCCACTTTAGTTCTACATAGGCATCATCCCAAGAGCATAAACATGTCACTGGCATGACTGTCAAAACTTGTTGTTTAGAAGTGCTTGAATCTTGTAACTGTACGCCAGATATTTTGCAATTACCCATGCATAGGTGGCTTATGTTTCAATTTTTAAGTTTCCAATTTCTTTGCTGCTGGTGTATTCTCTTTGACATGGATGTCCCTTCATTATTGTCCATAGTGCGTATATTTCCTGCAATAGTTATACTTGTGAATTCAACTGCATTTAATACCAAGAAGAGTATTCAGTGTCATTTGTGAAATTAGTAGCTATATCCACTGTTAGATGGGAAGGTGAAACAGCTAATGGTTCAACGATGTGGGGAAAGTTTTTCATCAGAGTGAATGGTTTATTACTCTATAATTGCCATTTCCGTTACTTGCATTTCATTGCCTTATAAATAAATATAAATATATATATACACACACACATAGATATATATATGGATGGACAGATCATTTGATATAATCATGAGGCTTGTTAATTTATACAACATATCATATTTTTTATTCATAAAAGAATTTGAATTATTGCAGAATCCACTTGGGTTCAAAGGTGTTTTGACGAAAGACATGGTTTTTATTTGTTGGTGTATATAAAAACTTATTTTAGCATATTTTTATTGATATAAATTTTTTCACTACTTTTTAAAATTTATGTAGCTTGCATTATTGTCTCAGAGGTTATATAGATATAGTATATAAGTTGTCTTACTAATGAATCAGTGTGAAGGTGTAAAGGTGAGAGATAACTCCATCCGAGAGAGATATTGGACCATGAGAATATGTTTTATAAAGGGTAGGCACACTGGATGGATAGAATCACACAACCCTTCCTATATGTCTGAAAATTCCAGTTAGAAGCTTGACCTTCCATCTCTGGTCTATGTTTATTTATTTTCTGTAATACCTACCAATACAACTTATATGAGTAGACAGTATTTTATTATTAAGGCACATTGTTTTTTGAGGAATGTGTGAATGACTAATACTAAGTGGGCCATGATTTTAGAGTTAGCATAATGGCAGAGGTAAATAAAAGATTGGTATCGTTTTATGATATGTAAATCAAATGTACACACAATTGTTCAGCAATACTTTTGAATGCTGGAAATTGCTACCACACTAATATGGCTGACATTGTCTGTTTAAGAAGACTGTTCTAAAATATTCATAATTAGTGATGATGAGGCCAAACATTTTAAAAAAAGTGTGTTACCTTTTTGAAGGGGATAATGGAGAACATGTAAAAAGTGTATAGTAAGTTATGAGAATGTGTCTGGACAAGAAAGAAATCATATTGGAATGTATTTAAGCAAAAGATATATTTTGTAAGAAAAAAAGAAATGACTAGACTTTTGTGATTGTACCTGGGTGTAAGATGAAAGAGGTGCGTGGTTCATTCTTGAGTAGTTGTCATGACAATCCATCCGATTACAATATCAGTGAGTCAGTACATGATAAAGTTGCTGTTACAGTTCCTACTGAAATGAAAAAAACGATGTGTCTCTCTATGGCATAGCGATGATTATTTCCTTTTGTTTTTAAAAGGCATCAAGTTAAAGAATAGGTTGAAAAAAAGGTTATGTGGATTTATCGTATGATGCCTCCTTAACGTCCTGGTATTTTATAAATGATCCAACTCAAATTGTAGGCAAAATATAAGAGAAAAGCAAGACATTTTACACCTAGCCAAGATGTGCATGATGAAAAATGAATAGCTTTATATAAATAACTCTTCATTTGTGTCTTTGTTTATGTTTGGTGAAGGATGGAAGGATGATTCAGCGTGCAAAGAGTATAATGATAATGGGTATCTTTTTTAAACTATTTTCCAAAACGTTTATTTGGACTATAGGGATTCTGTAGTGGGTGACACTAAAATTTACAGATGATAGTGATTGGAATCATGCATTATAATAGCATCATATATGTGAATGGCTGTAAATGATTATTAAGAGAAGAAATATCCTAGGTTTGACAAGATATTGTGCATTTTCTTTACTTCACCCTTTCCAACTTCCTATATTTTAAGTGTTCCGAAATTCTATTGATTTTAAAATATTGCAGTTACTATGGAAAATTTTTCCCTCTCTGGTTCTTAATTATTGTGTTGGGGAAAATTTCCCTTAAAAAATTATGCTTCAATCGTGAAATGCATTGGGTCCTGTGTCCTTCTTTCCCAATGTCAAGATTCCAAAAATTCCTGATGCAAATAGAATTTCGTTATTCATACTATGGCTGCCTTTTTTAATTTTTATTATTTTTACTGGAATCATTATATTTGAAAATGAATTGATGCCTTCAGTTGTTCATAATTAATAGTGCCAGGCTAAATGGCATGAGAGTTCCATTCAACTGGATATTGGTAATGTAAGTTTGACTCTACAGCAAAATTTACCATAGTAGTTTGTATTCAATAAAAGTGGTGCTAATGTTATGCTGGCAGATTCAGGTACAGAATGTAAAATTAATACTGAACTGCAGCATCAATGATTCAAGGTGGATTGTAGGAAATGAGTAACCCAGGGATGTGAAATCCATTTTTGCAATTTTAAAGTTCACTTAAATTTTGTTACTGTGATTTAAAAATTAATTGCCGAATGGGTGAGGTCTAGATCTGGCATCCACTTTTGCAAGTATGATTATTAAAAAGTTACTATTTGTTATATTACTGCAATTGAAAAGGTGGGTTTAGTATAGTAGCCCAGGTAGAATAGGATTCAACTTAACTAGATGACCTGAATTTGATTCCTAAAGACTTTAGGACCAACCCCGAACTTCACCCAATTTGTGTGATATTTTGGTTTGTAGATTTTCTTAGGTAACCACTGGTGGTATAGGGAAAGGAACAGGACTCCTTACCCTGCGTGAATTTTACTGGCTCGAGAGCCTTATTATGAGGTAAGCACTACCTTGTCTCTTCACAACAACCATTGGGTGGATAACAGTTGGTTCAATTAGGCACTCTCTTCTAATTAAAAACTTACTGATTTACCCAGTATACCTTGACTCTGCTCTTCCTTCTCTTTTGTTATTGATGTAGCCAAACCTTCTAATATAGTTAATTTGAGTGAAACAATCACATTTCTGTTCTTTGATTGTAATGAATATTTTTAAGGAAATGTGTTAGAAGTTGCCTACTGGTTAGAGATCCTGTCCTCATGCTGCATGTATTCAACGAAATTCAGAATTGTAAATAGATTAAAATTAGATGCGTATGGGGACTTGTCTAAGGGAAGGCCTTTATCTTCAGAAAATTCAGTCTTCCATAAATCCATGTGCTTCATTGAAGATCTAATTGATGTTGTCAGTCAAATGAAGCAAATGCATTGTGTAGCTATATGGTATGGTTGTTCCTCCTTTGCCTTTTTTGTTCTTCTACCATTGGGTAGACATTTCCTGTCCAGTGATGGCTTGCCCATGCACAGAAAGCTTTCGCTGTACCTAGATGTGGGTGTGTAGGACTCCATAAAGTTGGAAGTACAAATAAAAGTTTGCTTATGTTTGATCGTTTTTTTGTTTAAAAAATTTATCAAAATTGAATTACAACTTAAGCCCCACAATTAAAAGAAGAGCAATTAATGTTAGTGTGTTTAAGTAGTCACTTTGAAATTTTGTTAGCAAACTTTGAAATTACAAAAATTCTGTCGGATAGGATATCAGTAGTTTCTGATGGTCCATGTCCATGCATTATTGAAATATGAATTGAATTCTAAAAATAGAAGAAGCACATATTTTATGGGTTTATTCACATCCTTCTGGATGTGGCAGTCCAGTAGGTAGAAGAATTGGCTGCTGGCCAGAAGTCTCAGGTTTCATTACAGGTGATGGCTCTGGGCACACAGCTTCAACCAAGCTGTATGACTTTCAGGCACTTGATCTTCCTAGGAAACTACCAGGAAAGAGACTAGCTCCTCCAACCCATGTGTGAGTTTTGCATTCCCTTGGGGTCTGTTCTCACCTATCAAACTGAAGTTTGGGTAGATTAACTGTGATTTAGTAAACCATATGGACATTTTAAGGAAATCAAACTTCCATGGAAAGGGTGGGATACACTTTTATTACAATTTATGGCATTACATTAATTGTGTGTTGTCTAAATTTATTGATCATTTTTTTATTAGTCATTATCAAGTATCATTTATGAATTACTAATGCAACATATGTTGATGAAATCATGGATTTTTTATTTGGAGAAAAGGTTTTCTGGTAGGATAATATTAAAATTGTGTGGCTTGCAGTAGTCTAGGGGCAGAGCATTGAATTATTGACCGGAGGATCTGGGTTCGATTCCTGGGCAAGTTTCTCTGGGCACCTGCAGGTCCACCAAAGCTATGTGATTTTTTGGGTACCAGGTCTTCCTGGGAAACCAAAACCAGCCCAAGGAAAGGAACTGGCCCTCCTACCCTGATGTGTGAATTTCACCCACCATTGGCCTTAGTACAAGGTGAACTCTACCATCAACCGCCAAACATTTTCCTGGAGTTCTTTATATTATAATGGGCATAAATGTCATCGTTCTTGATTTTGGACAAGTTTGAATGGGGAATATTCTTGGTATTTTCAGAGGAAAATTTTAAATAGTTCAAAAAGGCGAGAATTGCATTTTGCAGAAGTCATTTGCCTATACGATGATGGGATCATGGATGGTTTTTGAGCGATGAAATTCTTACATTTGAGTAAACATCGGCGATATAAGCTAGTTTTTCCGTTAGTTTCTTTAAACATTTGAATTTAGTTTTGTACTGAGAATTGGTTGTTTCGAACTACCTTTGTCTCAAGATCTGCGATGCCATTGGCTAAAAATATTATACAGTTATGGCGTCATCAACCGTAACAAACTACTTAATTCGTTAGTATCGCATTGACCATTGTGCACCAAAGATCGTCAATTTCATGAGTACCGATCGGCTTTTAATACCTTGAAGAATTCACTTTTCACCTTACAATTATTAGGTGTTGCGTAAAGGAAGGAAGTGTGAAGTGAAGTTGTGGCACATTACTCCAAATTAGATAATTAATAATGTGGTTCGGACTTCGTCGACATTTTAAATCGTTCAACGCGAGAACCAGGTGGGTTAAACCTTTAATTGACTATTATAAGAAAGGATTTCAGGACATCATTTGAAGTGTGTTGGTTCATGCTTGTATAGTTCATGCTCTTAGTATATAATTAAAGTGAACAAGGTATCATAAAGATGGGCGTACTTCGGGAGCAGCGTTGTGAAACAAAGCAAACATAAATCCCTCGGTGGTATGACAAATAAGTTTGTATTTTATCCAGTCCATTTTTTACGGCATAAAATTTTAAAACAGCATAATTTGTTGAACCACAAATTGAATGCATATGGAAACGCAGCAAGAAGGGAACTTAGGAAATTATTTGTTGAAGCGTTCATATGAGCCGCATATTTAAATTGGCTATTCTTTTGTTCAGTATATGTATATCACTTCGCTTTGATTTTACCGCTCAAATAACTAATTAGTGAAGTTTGATGTGCGTAATAATTACTTTTTACTTGGTCATTCTCATTATTTAATGTTAGTTCGTGTAATAGTTCACAATAGCTCTCAGAACTTAGCAAGCTTTAAATGAAAATTCAAAGCTGTTTAATTAACCAAGCTAAGTGTGCATGTGCTAATTTGCGGTCATTACATATATCTATAGTGCCAGTTTACTGTATGTCTTCATAATGAACAGTGGTATAATGTCAAACTAGCGTTGAGTATTTTTTTATCATTGTGTGATTGTGTAGACTTTGGGAGCTAAAGCGCACGGTGTTACGTTGCCAGAGACTTCATAATCTGTAAATAAAATGTTCACCAAATATCAACATGGAACTCATGCCACATATCAATCAATTTTATTTATCACAGTGAAATTACAAATCTGGTAGATCTTTTTCAAATCAACTGGAGGCTATGTATTTTTGCATTATAAATGAAGATTTCCTCATGGTAATTATTATATGATTGAAATTACTAAATGAGTTTTGAATTTTTCCTTGATAAAACAATGTAGACAGCTAACGGCATTTGCCATATGGCATTGTCATTATATAGTATGATATACGATATAGTAGCATATTATGAAATGCATGCATCGCAGTAGATGGCATCACCATGTGCAGAGGATATTCGCGCTGAGGGTATTTGCGCAATCCATTCAAACACCTCTGCTGGGTGGATATCTGTGCCTTGAAGAGTTAGCGTAACTTCCAATTACGTACTCATTTTTCTGAGTTCTCATTAGCATGCAATAATGGTTGCGCATGACCAATTCATCAAATTCTAATATTCAAACCATATTAAAAAGACTTAGTAATTTTCCACAGATTTTTATTATAAGGTACAACGCGTTTCACCGACTTGCTGCATCATCAGGTACAAATTTAACGCGGTGAGAGAATATACTACCTTGATCAAAAATTTCCCGGAATTTATTCAGAAAATTAAAAATACAAGTTTATTCATCTAAATCTATATTGTCCCCTTCAAAGTAATCCCCATCGACTGCAACACACTTATGCCAGCGCTTGATCCAATCCTCGAAACATTTTTTATATTCGGTTTTCGGTATGTCCATCAGTGCTTCCTGCGATTTTTCCATTACTTCCTCTCGGCTGCTAAAACGCGTTCCCCGCAATGGTTTTTTAACTCGATTGAACAGAAAGAAGTCACAGGGAGCCAAATCAGGTGAATTCGGTGGCTGTTGGATGGTATTTGTTGCATTTTTCGTCAAAAAATTACGAATAATGATAGCACTGTGCGACGGTGCGTTATCATGGTGCAAAATCCACGAGTTTTCTGCCCACATTTCTGGTCTCTTTCGGCGAATTGCTTCACGCAAACGTCTCATAACGCCCAAATAATACTCTTTGTTTACTGTCTGGCCTTCTGGCAAAAATTCATGATGCACTACACCGTTGTAATCCATGAAAACCGTCAGCATTGCCTTCTTTTTTGACTGAAAACGACGTGGTTTTTTTGGTCTCGGCTCATTTGGTGAACGCCATTCACTTGCCTGATGTCTGGATTGCGTGTCGTACTCATAAACCCACGTCTCGTCTCCAGTAATGATCCTTTTGATGAATGTGGGATCGGATTCAGCCTCGCAAATCATGTCTTTTGCGACGTCAACACGGTCTCTTTTTTGCATGAAATTGAGGTCTTTTGGCATGCTACACGACGGAAACCCAAATCATTAACCACAATGTCTTGGGCGGATCCATAGGCAATGTTCAAGTCCTCCGCTATTTCTCTGATGGTTAATTTGCGGTTATTGACCAACATTTCTTTTACTTTATCAATTTTTTCACCGACTTTCGATGTCGATGGTCTGCCACTGCGTTCATCATCTTCGATTGACTCACGACCACTTCTGAACCGCTCGTGCCACTGGTAAACGACCGTTTTTTTTAGAGAATCGTTGCCGAAACACTTTTCCAACATTTCCAACGTCCGTGCGCCACTAAATCCGTTTTTTACGCAAAATTTAATACAAGTTCGTTGTTGCAAATTTAAATCCATTTCTGCAATTGTAAAAAATCGCCAACACACACAGAGATAGATGTACTCTTGGCTACGTAACTTTTGCAAATGTCAAGTTATGACACTAAGATTTAAAGGGAATATCAACAACAGATGTACCAATTTAACAAAAAAAACAGAACTCAAATCGGAACGATGGGAGCGCCACACGGTGGTAATTCCGGGAACTTTTTGATCAAGGTAGTATACGCTCAGGACAGAGTAAGGGCAGGGAGGGGAAGGAGGACCTGAGAGGGGAGGGGGCGATCGGGTGCGTTGAGGGGTTGGTTTGACCATTTCCAGGCTAGTTTCTCAGAAAGGAGTGGGTCGGGAACAATTGCTCGTTATTAAGTGTCAAGTTGGGGTTAGCTAGGTGCCTCCTTATCTCCATTTGCTCGAGAGCGTCCATTTTTAATCCTTTATGAAGTATATGTAATGTAAATATTCATTATATGTAATATTTCTGGGACAAAGTCACTGCTGTGGTCGAATTCTAGTAGGTGATTAGCAAAGAGAGAGTTGGTATTCCTATTTTTGTGACACCTTGCGTGTTCCTTGGCTCGTAGCTTGCTTGACATTCCTCCCTGTCTGACCGACATAAACGGTGTTGCAAATCTCGCATTTCAGTTTATTAATACCTGACTTAAGAAGGCTATCCTGTGCCTTTACCATGACTAGAAGTTTTGAGAGGGTTAGGGGTGTATAAAAGGCTCCTTCGAGTGAGGTGGGTAGGCAGTTGGAAATCCTATATGATATATCTCCCAGAAATTGGATCGAACACCACCTAAAATCTTTAGATACTGCGGACTGTGCGTAGAAATACTATTTATGGCAATGGATTTCTGTTTTTTCCGAAGTAATTCATCAACTAGCGAAGCGTCCTGAGCGTATACAGGGTTCGTCCGGAAAATAAGTGTACTGAGCTCAGGAAAAAAAATTTATTACACTTTTACATATCTTAAGCTAATATTCCTCAAAATAGGACCCTTGTGAGTCGATACACTTGTTCCAGCGGCGTTCCCATTCCTGGAACGCTCCCGCAAAGGCATCATCGGGAACCTCTCGAAGACACGTCGTCACGGCCTCTTTGACGGCGTCCAAAGTCCCGTATCGCTGAAAAATTTCGCTTTATTATCGCTAAAACCTCTAAAAAATGTGGATCATTTTTGCAGTGATCCGCAAGTTGTGTCGCGATTTCCAAACGATTGAGTCTTTGATCATCACTGAGCACTTTCGGCACCAACTTTGCACAAATTTTTCGCATCTGTAATTGCTCCCTAATAATCTCGTGCACTATTTTTTTGGCACATTACACTGCTCTGCTATCATCCGAACACTAAGACGACGATCAGAGTTCAGTACATCGCGAACTTTTCGCACATTTTCGTCGGTGAGTGTCGTTGATGGGCGTCCAGGCCGTGGTTCGTCGTCGACCTCTTCTCTGCCCTCCACGAACATCTTGTGTCACCGAAAGATCATGTTTCTGGACATGGCTGACTCCCCGTAAGCCTGGTTAATCATACCGACAGTTTCGGTAGACGATTTCCCAAGCTTTACCGCAAATTTGATGGAATAACGCTGCTCCAAAAACTTCGGCATCGCGTTCCGTGACGTGGGTCGAGCGTGGAGGTTCGCGTTAACAGAGCTCCTCACCACACCACAGCTGAGCCGACTGCCTTTTTCAGCGTCGCTTGCCAACATACCCCCCTCCAATCGCAGCCCGTCAGAGCGGTGCTGGGCGCGCCTGGAGCAGCGGGAAAAAATCAGTACACTTATTTTCCGGACGAATCCTGTATATTCTCGCACTCTTGCTAGTAAATTTGTACCTGATGATGCCGCAAGCCGGTGAAACGCGTTGTACCTTATAATAAAAATCTATGAAAAGTACCAAGTCTTTTTAATATTGATATGAAATGCTTCCACGAAGTGAAGCCTGAAGCAGTAGAATATATTCTAATATTCAAGTTGGTTTAATTATTGCGGCCTCTTGGATTCCATCTAGTTATTATGATTGCGAATTGTGCGAGGGGAAACCGAGTACTTGAATTTCTGTATCTTCCTCTCTTATTTTAACCTGTTGGTCGATCCAACCGATAATTGGGAGAGTGGGATTTATTTATTTGGGATAGGGGTTAATGTACTGCCTTCCTACCCAGGGCTCGGGTGCGAATCCTGTAGACGGTAGATACGTATTTTCAGTGGTATCGCGATCCCTAATTGGTGTGATTTGTGGAAAGCCGACCGTCGGATGGGTCGTTAAAATTCTTTCATTCGTCAAGGGTAGGCTAATGCCGACAACGGTTTCTCTCCGCCCGCCCTCCATTCCCATCCATCTCTGATGACGCAAATGACCTAAGCCATCGGTCGCCTCCCCTAATGACTACTACTACTCGAATCTACCAATATAATTTGGTGTTATAATAGTTCACTCTGTGTCACAAGAAAACTAGTACTTGGCCTTGTACCTTTCCAAAACCCTAAGCCTTTTTCTGCTCTCTTCGAGAATCAATGCTGCCCACCTGAATTCTCCAGCACACACGTGACGCTGACTCGCTTATCGTTGCAATTTTAGCAAATATACGAATTTTTTAGCGTATCAAAGCTAGTAGATTTCTCTGAAATTTTTCTAAACCTTTGATTAGCATTTTGTACCATGAGCCTCAAAATAATTGTCGGGTGCTCTAAATGTGACCTTATTTCAACACCTCTCTCTTGCTTTTCAATTGTTTCTCTAAAACTTTTCCAACGGAACCAAATTTCATCGCATCTTTAGGACTAACCCGAATACTCTTTTAATGTCCGTGCTTAATGTTTTCTTTTTACTTTTAACCTGTCGTTCTATAGCGCGTTGGGCCTGAATTATTAATTATCTCTCTGTTCATACCAGACTCGCACGATTGTTGCTTGCTGTAACTTAATCAAATTAGGTTTAGGCGACTCCAGTGACTCTAGATTTTTTAGTGATCATGGCGTCTTTACGTTTCCGTAGTGGTTTTTAAATAACTTTAATTTTTTCATCGTAATTTGTCCAATTTTTTAAATAAAAGCTGCATGACAAGGATCACTGTGACTCGCGCCGTCTAACTAAAGAAAAGAAGGCTGAATCCGGCGTAATTTTATCGCCAGGGTCTTGTCATTGTCATTACCGTCCTCCCGCTAAGCATGATCGCCTGTGAGGTACAGGAAATCTGGATTTGAAGTCTGCATCCTATCTTACCGTTTGCTCATATGGCTTAGGCAGTGTAATTCGGATTAAGGCTACCGGTGTTTTACTCCAAATCAAAGCCCCCTCCTAATGCTTAAGGCACTCGATTCAGACGGTTTATATTTTCTAATGACTCCGTTGATTAATACTCGTTTATTCGCGGTGCTACCACTTGGTGTCAAGAGTGCTTGCGAGCTAATAGATGTAGGTAGTACCCATGGGTCATAGTGTCATCCTTTAAAAATGAACTCTTGAAATATTCGACGTGATATTTAAAACGGTGGTATCCGAATCTTGAGATTCCCGAAAATATGGGCTCCATCACCCTCAGTGCTGCTTTTTGCGAGTGAGAAGTTTTAGCATGAAAAATTATAAAATTGTTTATTATTCCTGGAAAAGTCAGCAGCCAGTCGCTATCAAACTTTATTTTAGCATAGTTTATTTTTCATTGCCATGGAACGGATTTTATTCATATTGGCCAGTCGTATTTTAATAATAACTGCCTTCCATTCAACCAATATTTTATGGTCTATTATTTAGTCATTTCGTCTAAATCTCCATGCAAATACTTCATAATTCTTAATTAAATATATTTGAAAAGTCAAATCATGATCAGACGCGATTCATCCCTAGGCGAATAATGTTTACATTCTGCACTTGTCTCTCCAATTAAAGTTTGAGTAAATGATGAAATCTAAGCATTGTACGTACTCAGCAAATCTAACTTCAACTCTTACTTTCACGTAAGCATTGATATTTATTTTAAAGACATGTATCGTCGTAACGTTTTAAAGCCTCTAGTTCATCCGAAGATGCTTTTTCCGTCACTTGCAGTATTTTTAATCTACAACTGTGTTCTCCCAGGGTCGGCGTGTGCCTACCGTCCCTATGCTGAGCATTAAAAATTATCGTCAGGAAGTAAAATTAATCGTTTCTGCCAACCGAGTGTTTAGGTAATCGTTGAATGTCGTGCCTACAGAATTTTTCGTTTACATTCCGAAGTCCGCTCCTACTGTACTGACTATGGAAGTACAGTTATTGTACTATAATACGAATATATTGGTTTCTGTTTTAATGTCTGTATTACAGAAATTGACCTGATTAGAGTGGGTTGCTGGATTGTGTTTTCTCAGGAGTCACAAAATATTTATTTGGTAGTTGTGTCCATCCAAAACCCTACCTTAACCAGTAACCTTACAATACAATTACAGGGATTGATCAATTTTAGATTTATTTTCTTCTGGTTCATTTCATGTATCACCTGTATGATCCGAAATTCTCCGTCTGTGTCCTCCACCTTGCTTTTGGATACCTTCAGCCTGTTCCTTAATATTTTAACCTCGGTACGTGGCACATTAGATGTTAATGCTCGCCGACAGCAAAGATGAGTACTGGATAGTATAGGTTGATTTTCGATTGATTTCTTTGAATGTATTAGCATTACTTTTTCTCGAGGGCTGTGAAAAACCACCCATTATTTATGTAGCTCATCATCATAAGATTGGTTTGTGGTATTAGGTTTGATGTTCTCATGAAAGAAGTAATTAGTAAATCCATCATTTGGAGGAATCAGTCTCAGTGGTCACTCAGTAGCTCAGGGAAAATGTTTGGAGTTCAATTTTTTGCTGCATCATGAAGGATTTCCGATAGGTCAACTTTAAGGATTTTCAGACAGGATATCGGGCTGGTCAACTAGAATAAAAATGTGTCTGACATTCTTTGCATTCACATGGTTTAATTTGTCAAGTTTCGACATATGGCTGGCAATCAGGTTACCTGGGTGAAATACATTCGGGGAATATGTGGACATGGTAACCAAAAACTAGGATTTATTAGAAGATTACCGGGAAAATGTAATAAAAAGTTCAAGGAGAAATATTTCCTTTGGCTGGTTAGGTCTCATTTAGAATATGCTGCTAGTATATGGGATCCTCACGAAGTTCGGTTGATTGCCGAATTGGATTACGTACAGCGTAGAGGAGCTAGATTGGTAAAAATTACTATGTTAAACTTAGTTGTGTATCCAAAAATTTGGGAAAATAGGCTGGGAATCACTCACAGAGCGAAGGTTAAATTACAGATTAAATCTCTTGCTTAAATTGGAAGGATGTCTCTTTAGTAGTGATGTTGAAAATGTATTATTATCCCCATGGTAATACAGTAGAAGAGATCATGCCAATAAAATTAGAGAGATTAAGTGTAGAACAGATGTGATTTTTTCACGAACGATAAGGGATCAGAATAATATCGTCCGACCGCGGTAGAACCATAACTCCACTATATGGCAACATTTATTTGCGATTTTTTCTATTTATCTCCTGGAATTTGCAGGCATTGCTTTCACAACGCCATCGGCGTAGGCTGGCCATCTGCAGTTTTTAGGAAGGGGTTCATACAGCATATCGTTCATGGCGATGTTCCAAAGAAAAGGACCGGGTGCCCCTTTACCTGTGTGGTGACCTGTTATTTTCGGCTTCCAAGTTATTTAGTTTTATTATGGTTGTTCTATTCAAGAAATAATTTTTAATAAGTTCTACTCTTAGTCCCGGAATTTTATAACTTTTGAGTTAGTTTATGCAATAGGGCCAGCAGAGGACGAATGGTGCTTCGTAATCTATGAATAAGGCCACCTTTTACTTATATTTAGGATTTTTTATTTCTAGCAGAAGTTTCATTGCCACGGCTGCGGTTAATCCGCCTCTTCGGAACCCAAATTAGCTTTTGTGAAGTAGATCCTTCTCACCAACTGCTTCCTCGATTTTCATTTTGATGATTTCTTCGAACATTTTCCCTATTTCGGGTGTTAGTGTTATGGGTCTGTATGCCTTTGGACCAGAAGGGTCATTTTCTTTAGATTTCAAGATGGTGCATAGGACACCCTTTTTCCATGCCCCAGGAAAGTATTTGTTTTTGCAACAGTCATGTAGCAATCTAGTTAAGAAGTTGAGGATAACCGGCTCGGCTGCTTTGATCAATTCAGCGTTTATGCCATCAATGCCTGGGGCCTTTCTCATTTTCACCTCTTTAATCGCGGTTCTAACTTCCTCATCGGTGATGTCTATCTCCGTACTTTGCTGGCAAGGGAGGTTAGCCTCACTCCTAATTACTTTCTGTTCTTCAGTTTCACTTTTTGCTGTGTCATCCGGTACTAGTACGTTGATGATGTTGGAAATAGTTTCGTCCAGGAATAGAAGCTCCCCTCTGGCTCTGGTCTTAGCCGTGTATGTTGGTGGGATTTTAAATATTTTTCTCTGGCCATTTTATATATTAACCCCCAGGGGGTTTCCTCAATATTTGGCCTCGAGAATTTCTCCCAGCTTTTTTCCTTACTTTTTGCACTCCCTGAGGTACTACTAAAAGGTTTCGGAAAATGTGGTAGGAAGAGACTATTTGGGCTGTATGACATCTATTACGAAGGAATCGGGCCGGAGGATTTAGTGAGATGTTAGTGAGATGTTCCTATTCCGCAATAGGTAAGGGCTACATCATGTGAGGACTACAGAACAATAAGTTTGATTTCCCACGCAGCTAAAGTGGTTCTCCGGAAATGATTGCTAAGGGGATCGTCAGTTTGGGTTTCGGAAGGGGGGAGGCACGCGTGATGCCATTGCAGTAATGAGATCACTAATCGAGAGGAATATAGAGGAAAACAATCAGGACGTATTTGCCTAATACGTAGATTTCGAAAAAGTGTTTGATAGAGTTGCCTGGGAAAAACTATTGAGTATATTGCGGAAAATAGGAATAGATTGGAGGGACAGGAGGCTAATCGGCAACCTGTAAATGTCTCAGACTTCTCAGGTGCGAGCGGGGAGAGGAGAGTCCGGATGGGTAGTGTTAGGAAGATTTTTAAGGCAGGGTTGCCCATTATCACCGGCGCTGTTCAAAGTATATGTGGAGGAAATGATTAAAGAGGCATGGGAAGAACTGGAGGTAGGAACGAAAGTGGGCGGGGAATTCGTAAAATCAGTTAGGTTTGCTGATGGCCAAGCTCTAATTTGTCAGTCAGCCAAGGGGCTGCAAGCATTGCTTAGTGAATTGGAAATTCAGTGCGACAGGTATGGGATGAGAATCAATATTAATAAAACAAAGGTTATGCGATTTTCTAGAAAGAAAAGGGTCAAGCTTAACATTAAAATAGGAGGGCAAAAACTAGAGCAGGTAGAACAGTTTACGTATCTCGGTAGTGTTTTGGACCAACACGGTCAAAGTAGTAGGGACGTAAGGAGAAGAATTGCGTTAGGCAAAGAGGCTTTCACAAGGAGGAGGGAGTTGATGACATGGACTTTGAGTAAGGATGTTAAGAAAAGACTCGTAAAAACTTTGATATGGAGCGTAGCTATGTATGGTGCGGAAACGTGGTCATTGAAGCTGGAGGATAGACGTAGATTTGAGGCTTTTGAAATGTGGGTGTGGAGAAGAATGGAGTAGGTGAAATGGACAGAGAAGAAAACAAATGAGGAAGGACTTGGTATGGTGGGCGAAGAGAGGGGTTTGTTGGGGGCAATCCTATGGAGGCAGGGAAAATAGATGAAGGGCGTATTGATCGGCAGTGGGATGCTGAAGACTGGAATAAAGGGGAGAATTATAGGAAAACGACGAAAGGGCAGGAACAGCATAGGGACGTTGGACGGGATGAAGGGAGGAAGAAAGTGTACAAAGGGATGAAGAGGGACTTGATGTAGAGTAGGTTGCTGGATTGTGTTTTGTTAGACGTCACAAAACATTTATTTGGCAGTTGTGTCCGCCCAAAACCTGCCTTATCCGGTGGATTACTTAATAATAATGAAAACCTGAAGAGCAGCAGCGCGAAGTTCCTTTCGCCATAGCGATTTTACTGAACCAAAATATAACCTAACGGCATGCCATTACATTTATGTTTTCATATCTGTGGACGAGGACTATCGTCAAAACACATGATTTGACGTTTGACGATGAATATATGGCAGAGTGGGTCGAGGATGAAGAAATAAGCGAAAATGGAGGGAACGACCGAGTTAGTGAAGGGTAACTTCGGAGATAGAAATGCCACAACATTATGGATGCGAATGGGAATATGTTAATTTAACACGTGGATATTGGGTAAAGATGGAAATAGAATATCTAAGGATCAAAATCTCTAAGATAACCTCATGAAAGAGAGCGAGGTGAGGAAGACGATGGCGGTATATTGAGACGTGAATTCTTCAGAATTAAACACCAGGTTACTGGAACGGACAAAAACAGGAGAAATGAACTAAGCGCTCGAAGTAACGCTAAGTGTAATTCCGGTTAAGGGCAATGATTTTTACAATCAGAAATTGTTGCATTGAAAGGTTAAGCCTGTTTGGAATAATCGAAGAGGGCAGGTACGATAGAGGAGAGTTACTTGAGGATTTAAGGAAGAGTGTAATTTATGATACCGAAGAAGACGAGTATATAGAGTGAGGTGCCATTTGTGCCCAAAATTATAATACGAATGTAATGGAAGGAAAAATGAAAGACTATCGGTCGGAAAATCAATTTGGATTCAGAAAGAACAGAGGAATGAGAGAGGCCGTATGCCTCCATAATGATACTGGTATGAAAAAATAACACATGTCAACATGTCATGGTCACATGTTCAGGGATCGGGGTGGTGCGTTGGCTGGTGTACTGGCTCCCCTTTCGGAGGGCCCCGGGTTTGAATCTCGGTGGTGGCTGGAAATTTCAGAGGTAACCCCATCCTTACTTGGGCTATTATGTGGAGAGCACTTGAAGTGAAGTACAACGTCCGTCGGAAGGCACTTTAAATTTTGGATCTCTTGGCGCGTCACGTTAATAGAAAGCTAATGCTAACGCCAGGTTTCTCTCCATCCTTCCTCTATTCTCTGAATATTTTACCTCCACCAAATTACCCATTTATCCCTCCTTACTACAGCAAATGTCTCATGCTGGATGTCTCTTTAGCTGTGATGTTGAAACAGTATTATTACCCCCATCGTAGTACTGTATGGGGGGATCATGTCAATAAAATGAGAAACATTTAGTGTAGAACAGATAGATTTAAGATGCCATTTTTTCCACGAACGATAAGGAATCAGAATAAAACTGTCCGACCTCGGTATTCGAGTCAAAATTAGTCTGGTGTGTATTCACCTCCTTCCACACACCCTAGCGGTGGCTTGCATGGTACTAAAATATTTAAAAATATATCTATCTAAAATGATCTTAGCTGTCGGTCGCCTCCACTGATAACTATTTTTACTACACGTCAGCAAGCCATGGATTGTGGAATTGGTGGCCTAGGGGTTGGCCGTTAATAACGTCGAGCGGATCAAAATGTTGCTGGAAACCTTGGCATGGATTACACTGCCTGAAAAATATACATATACGTACATTAACCAGATCGAATGAAAAAATGGAGAGAAAAGTAAAAATATATAAAGGAGTTAGACTCGGATCTCTCACCTGTATTATTCAGCATATTTTTGTAAGAGAAAATAAAAGAAGGACCGGGGATAGGCATCAAAAGAATTAAATCATGCGGGGAAAAAATCAATCCCAACATTCAACATCTTCCATTCTGCAGAAAAAGCTGATTATCCAGAATAAGCGGAATGGGTAGTAGCTAGCTTTTATTTAAAGAAAATAGTTTACTTTTGAGGAACCATGATGGGGCAGCCACTATGCCACCTTGTTGTGTGAAAGAGGGACTGTGTTATTCACTAGGTTTGGGTTTCACTTGTGGCTTGCTGCCAAAATGTACCAAAACTATCCAGTAGAGAGCCGTAACTACTAGTAGGGAACGCTTAAAGCTATAGTATATTGATTTGGCTACAGGTTTTCCTAGATCATATCCTGTATATATGGCAACAATGCAAGATAAACAAGGTAGTAAATTTCAGGAGTGGCATATTCTGTACACTAAGACATTTTTTTCACACGGTTTTGCCTGTTGTTTTTATCAGCCTTAATTGTTCATTGTTTTGTCAGGGTCCATTGTATTTTCATGGAAATTTTACATAATTTAGAAATGAAAAATCAATTGTTCTTCCCCCGTTGAACAATACTTTACGTTTTGATCCATTTTCAAGTTGTTTGTACTATTTTAAGTAACTTTTTACACATTTTACTCTACCACTATTAATTATTTCAGTTTCACTTTAAAATTTACAAATTCTCCATAAGGCATTGATTTATTAAAACTTTAGAAGTAGAGATATATCGAATCCTAAGTTATGACCTCGCCAAAAAGCAACTTTTGTCCAGGCTAACTTGAAAGGTCCATTGCCATTTCTTTGAATAGTTCATGCCTTTCAGTTATAAATATAGAAGTTCCAATTGCTCGTATGAGGAAAAAAATTTGAACTGCTGTTCAATATTGCAAAAATACTACCCGGAAAAGAAAGTAGAAACGAAACATGAAAGGACAAAGGTTAAGAAACTATCATCGTGGCTCGATTAGGAAACATGTCATATTCGCCATTTGTGGGGGTTATTAAAATTACATATAATAGCTTTCATTCCAAATCATGTATGGCGCGCCATTGAAGTAAAAGTCATGGCAGAAAATTCATCCTGCTCTCCAAATGGTTTGATCCAAAGTTAACCAGCGTTGGGCAGTGGTGGCTTAGTGCTTAGAAGGTAAAGAAGATATAAAAAACATTCCTCGTTTGTAAGATGACGAATGTTATTATTGAATTGAATCATAGAGAGAGCAGTGGATGAATTTTCTTTTTCGTACGTTAGACGAAACATGTTTTACTTAACCATTCTTTTAAGCCGGTCTTAGCGTGGTAACGAAGTGTTCTTAGACTCACCTCATCGGCTTACCTCAGTATTTCCGAAGAATATGCTGGCATGCTTACTTGCTGATTCACTTCATTGTCCCGCTCCTCTCGAACAGGAAAAGGTCAAGGAGGAAAGAAATGAAAACACAATACTTCACACATTCTTCAAGTGATGTATATTGACTCATGGACTCAATACATTATATACATATAATTGAAAACATAACGTATCCAAATACTACCCTGTATTTTATTATCTTGCAACCAACACGTATGATATGTTATAAACGAACATATAAACGAGTAATTATCCAATAATACCCTGTTTGAATGAAAGTAAAAAAAACAAATTTGACAATTTTAAAACAATGTTTTTGCTTGTTCTCAATTATGTTTACAGGTTGTAGTTTGAACCAAGTGAAGTACAATAACACCACTTCATAGTGCGCCGATTTGCGATACCAACATTGCGGCTTTTTCTATTTTATAATAATAAAATATCGTAGGACAAAAAACTTTGACTAGTTCACATTTATATAAGAAGGAACGCTCACAACACTTTTATTAATTATTTTTCCTTAATAAGATGCAGTAAATTGCATGTTCGTCATTTGTTTTACGTATATATAATATATATATATATATATATATATATATATATATATATATATATATACATAAAGTATCCGTGTATTACAATGTTTATCCAATTGCGGTTATTGACATTTTTGGAAACTGATAGAAAACCACTATACACTTACACTTTGATTTCCAGAAAAACGGAAACACATGCCAACTTACTCGCATTTCTTGGACTCAATTTGTGAGACTAGAGAAACCGATGGCATCGGGACAAAGGGTACGACTATTTTCAAAAGCGAATGGAACTTGGACATATTAGTTCACGAGAACACATGAGAATAAAAGCAAATGCAAAATTACTTACCATAAAGGTATGAAAATAATCGATACATGATTCGGTAAAAGAAATCATTTAAGCGTGGGGTTCATAGCCGGCTTATAAATGCAAGCGTTGTATTTCATTCATGTAGAAATTACAGAATTCAAACCAACTCATGGTGCACAGGTAATAGAATATGAGTGGTTATCAAGCTTGTTGCCGTAATTTTTCAATAAAAATGTTAACATACAATATGGAATGGGCGCGTTTCTGAAAGAGAAAACCGTTTATGCGCTTTTACGAATATATAAATGTACAAACTTTTTGTAAACACTGGTATTGACACTACTGCGCTCTTTGTTCTTCATCAAAACAGAGCCAGTCAAATAGGTTTGAGAATTATCATTGTTTGTATGAAACATATAAATAAATGTGTGTGTAAGCCATCCATATTGCTGGAAATTAAAATTCTCTGAACGTTATATGAGTTATATTAAATTCTGCAACGAAGTTAACACATTCAAATAAGAAAATGAATAATGATCCATGGAATGAATATAAAATAGTCGCCATTATCTAACTGGACTCAATAATAATTAATGGAACATTTTGCAAACCCATAAGCGTAGTTTTGCACTCAAACAAAGCATTATAGTATTTGTGGAAAAAAATGGTACAATTTTCACATACGTGAGCTTCTGTGATTCTATATCTGGATGAGTGAATGTCCATGGTATACTCATGGTGAAGTATGAAGTAATGATCGTCACTCAGTTATTCACTCATTTAGAAAAGTAATGAATTTCATCTGGTCTAGTCTGCTGTACTTTTAAGCTCAGACCTAAAAAAATGCATTGTGTTGATTTAGGCTGGTATACGCTGATACTGGTCTATATCTGGTACCGGGCGGGATATTGAAGGCTACGATAGAAAGAGCCGTAAGACAAGAAGGGGAAAAATATACTTATTTTAAATTACATGACAGGAAACAGAAAGCACCAAGGCCTGGAGAAGGAAATCATATGAGGAATAGGAGTTCAACATGCGAGAAAATGTCTTAGGAACGTGTCCTCGACCAAGATTATAGATTTAAGAACATCAACGGGCAGAACACATTCAGTAGTGACCGAAGTAACTGTATGAATTGAGTAACTATAAGAATGCAGCGGGAATTTGGTCATCATAGAGATATTTCAACGCGTTGAGATTTATTATATTCAAAATACTTACGTGCCTAGTTCCTTAATTGTCGACGTTATTTTTTCTTTCGTATTTTTGATCCTGGCAAATTTTGTTGGGATATTGGATGCAAGTGCATGGAATCTCTTTTTCAATCAGCATTAAACTTTTTTCATTGCCAATGTGATACATACGGTTTTTCTAAATGGGAAGAGCTTACATGAGTTCTGGACTGACTCCTTTTTGATTGGCGATAGTTCATGATTTTCGGTGTTAACGAGTTACGCATATTAAGTTTGTGGAATCGCCACAAACTTAATATGCAATGAAATTCCATGGAGTATAATTTAAATGAAAAAATTAGGTAATATATTTTGTGATAAATGGAAATAAAAAAATTATACATTGTTTTTCACAAAAGTCTTCAATTATTTTGTTAAAGTTTCGTTTTACGCAAACCCTGGAGGGTTCATGTCCATGTTGTATTTTACGAGGTGTTATGGTTTGAGGGGGCAAAATTGTATTTGATCTGATTTCATCGTGATATGCGTCCTATTTACTGTCGTAGAACTCATTCTAAGAACCGACGACGCAGTGACACCCAGGTCGTATTTCGGTACCCAATCAGCTTTTTTGTTTTCCTCGCGCTTTGAGCAGGTGACGTTTCCGCCATTACACTTTGACATATTTTCACCCTCCCGATCCCGCGGGTGCCCTTTCGTGTCAATTGCCTGGCGTTCTTCTGGACCACTTGCCGTTGCCGCTCACCCATCCCGCCCTCTCAATCACAGATGACTAATCCGCAAAAGGGGATAATCCTCCAAACCTGCTTGCCAAGCAGTAGGTGTGGTGGCGAATGAAACGGACTGTGAGAGAAGGTGAGGGGCTCTTCCTCATCCCAATCCCTCAGGCCAACCCCGCAGCCTCGACGGAGAGAGAGCGGCAGCAGGCTGGCGAAAGATTATTCGCGAGGAAAGCCGCTGCGTACCCGGCGCGCGATTGATACAATTTCACCTCTTCGGATCTCAACGAGCTGTAAACACGGGTGAGGGTCCGATGTTTCGTGTTTCTGGGCGTTATTTGGGAGGGGTGAGGGAGGGGAGTGGGCGGAAAGAAGTTACATGGACGTGGGAGTGTGCGTTTGAAGCGGACGAAAAACATGACTCGGGAGGAACGATGGCATAGGAAGGAAGGGGAGAAGTTATGGGGGATGGGAACAGGCTGAATGATCGGACGAGGCGACCCCCTGCACGGTTAAATGAAAGGGGGGCACAGTGAACGTGAGGATGGCAATGGGTCGAGAGGCTGCTTAACTGCTGGGATTTGGAAAGGGGAAGGCGGGTAATATTTTTAATTCTGAACTCGCGTTGTAAAAGAAGCAATGGATGTTATTGATTTTTCATTAATGTCCTTTCTCTTAAATTCATCTACAGTTTCGTCGGATTGTATGCGTACCGCACGTTCCACTTCCAATACCAATTGGGGTCTGCTGGCTAATCAAAGACAAGCTTCCAGCCCGACGTACATATTGCCATTTTATGGTCAATCATCTAGCTAGGTTGAAGACTAATGACTTGATTGTGCCAAATGACATATGCTGTGATAGATGAAATTTATACGGGTTTTATAGCCTGGATGAAATACCAAGCCCTCCCGAGGATATATCGTTGTATTTTTGTATTCAGATATTTTACTAGCCAACTAAAAATTCCCTCTCCACACGAAAGAGAGGACGAGCAATTTCCACAATCTTTGTATCCCTTAAATTGGTGATTAAGAACGCTGCTCTGGTTTTCTGTATGCAATTCTGGACCGACAATTCTGGAGGCAAGCGTAATTCGCACATTATGGTCGTGCGAAATGATAACAGGAGATGAATGATTTATGGTAATTAGTTCCTCATCACGCTGAAATATCACTTTCTGCTGTGAGCAGTGGCCTATGCTTACGTAGTCAACCTTTTCGGTGGCCGATCATGTCGAGTAAAAAAGAAGCGAGGCAAGGGAAGCCAAGCCCGATAGACCGAATGAGAAAAGGAAAGCGGGCGTAAAAGGGAAGGATGGAATTGGGAAGAGCGGGTGAGGAATTTTTAGGAATTAAAGGGCAATGGGTGGATGAGGGATTAGTGGTACGGGGTGGGCGGAGGCTATTACAGGGGAGAGAGAGAGAACGGGTGTTTTCGGTGGGAGTCACGTGAAAAACAAGAGGGTGCGAAATTTCGATCCCCATATGAGGGTGGCGCGAGGGTACGGGCACGGAGAAGTGGGGGAGTGAGACGTGTGTGTGATCGACTTGTTTGGTTGGTTTGGAGAGGGGGTGGGTGGATGGTGGCGCTGCGAGGGGTCCGTCGGGACTGCATGGGGTGAGAGGAGAGGGGCTGGGGCAGAGGCGTGGGCAGGGAGTTAACGGGAGAGGTTACTTTCCTGTTGGGGTGGGATGCGTGCGAGAGTGATGTGAATCGGGAGGGGGGGGTCTGCGATGCGTTTTTTTGCGGACTCTCGGTAACCCGCCGGCCCTGAGTGGATCGGTGACGGATCGGGCGTGAGATTGAAGCGGGTGGCGGTGCCAAAGCGGGTGCGAGGATTTCGAGGGCATTTTGGGTTTGGCGAAGAGAGAAGTAAAGGGATAGGACCAGGGATGGAGGCAAAGGAGTGAATGGTGGGGGAAAGAGGGAGGGATATTGATGGGGTGAGTTGTGATGTAGCTGGGGTTTTTGGAAAGGCGGTTAGGTTGGTGAGAGAGGAGAAAGGTCTGCTGAGGGTGCTTTACGTCGTGACACGGGAGTCTTCACCTCAGAAATATGCGAAGTGGACTCTTGATCGGTGCCCATGGCAGTGAAAAATCATAGAAATGCGGGGATGGGTGACTTATTCACGAAGCATTCCAGGAATGGCGTAGTCTTCTTTGCGTCTTAGATCCTCTATTTTCGGCAGGACCTAGGCACTCCTACTTCATTCCTAGCATCATTCTTTTTTATCAGTATTTTTGCGAATAGTGTCATTTAAGTCCATCACATCTTGTATTTTTTTAATTGAAATTTTGTTTCAAAGTGAAAATATTAGCCCATTTCGCACAAGGTTTTTCAATTTCACCAAGTTCATACCTATAACATAGGTGTTGACATGCTACATGGAATTATTTTATAAGCATCGAAGAATGATCGAGGTTTAATGGATGTAAAATGTACCAGCAAATGCAAATAATTCCTTTACTTTTGGAATGAGTATTCGTATGCTGTTTTTCTTCTAAATCTATGCTGCAAGAGGAAAGGGAGTAAATTGCATATTCCTCAGGTCTATCGGTTTTTTTTAACTCCCACAGAGGGTATTTTTGAAAATGAATTCTCGATCGGCCAAATTTACCTGGTCACTTGAATAAAATTCAATTGGAGTTGCATTTGCAAGAAAAGAAATTAAACTGACAGAATTTGAAATGAGGTCCTTGCTTAAAGAAAATATTTTGTATGTTATTCTAGCTACTGTTATAGACTCAAGGAAATGCCTCGCAAATCAGAAGGGGAGTGTGAATCGGGAACGTCATACGAAGCACGTGCAAGCACGGGCATCCGAGTTTTCCGCAATCGCGTTTTCTCTCCTCCGCCCGACTATTTAAATATTCTTTGCATTCCCCATACAGATTTTCACCAGCCAAGTCGAGTTCCTTCCGGGGATGCGATGATTTCAGGTTCCTGAGTCCTTGTGATTACATTTATTCTTCCCTCCGCTCACCTCTGCGCTCGTAATTGCACAAGGGCTTTATTTGCATCTGTGTAATCATCTATTTCCGTATTAGATCATATCACTTTCACCTTTAACTCGTTCATCTTGATTTTAAATGAAGAGAATGTAGAATATAGTACGGGCAGAATATCATTTTGGCTTGCCGTCTTGGTAGAGCTGAATAAATAAAAATAGACGAGTTTTACGTGGTAAATGATTGATTGGCTAATATATAAAAAAAATGCCGGAAAATAAACAAAACGTACATCAAGCAGAATCATTACAAAGGCAAGTTGATGTAGAAGCGATATATGTTGCCATTCATGGAGCTGGGATGTAGAAAATATAAATATTATAAATTAGAAAAGTTCTCATCTTCAAAGGACTTGTTTTCACGTTTCGCTTAGGCTTCCAAGTGAGCAGTTTTCTGAGACGTGAGTGAGCGAGGAAGTGTTTTGAGAGTGAATTCATAGGCCGATTTCAATGTTCACATTCGGTATATTGGAGCAACCTCCACCTGGGCTGGCAGCTGCAGCTAGAATCGAACTAATCAAGCGCCTTGAATTTTGACTTCGGCTGAAAATTATTGATTGAGTAGGAAATAGTGGGAGAAGGCAGTTGAAAACTATTCGTTCCAGATTATAATCCGTAAATGAATGAAGTACAAAAAATATATCTCTATAGGTAATTCCATGGCATTTTTCCATTTTGGCGCAGTTTTACCGCTCTTAATATCCCTGTTTTATATCAATCGAGATTTTCCTCTAGATTCTCTTTGATTTTCCTCTTTTTGTTTGATGTGTGTTTGAAATACTATTCGTGGCTTTTTAATGATAATATAAGATATGGTGGTGCCTTATTCAATACCGAAACGGTTTTGCCTGGATTGGTAACCATAGTTTATACAGTGCTCACATAGATGCTCGACATGACTCCCAGTGACTCCCATAAAAGAGTGGTAGAAGGGAATTCATTTGTTTTTACGGTCAGTAATATGATCTGCTAATTAAAAGATCACGGGTTTTTGAGTTTATCCTTGGGTTAACCGTTAGTTCGACCTCTAGGAAATCTGATGGAAAACGGGATCGGCAATGGTGATCGCAAGGTGGTTTTAGAAAATCATGGCTCTCTTGTCACTTTTACATAAATATTTTTCCAATACTTCTGACGTTAGTAAGAACGAAAATTCATTTTCCTGTTTTCGAAAATTCATTACACTGTGCCCATGATAAATACATTGCATTAGTAAAATTAATTTGGGAGAGCATTTCAAAATGTTTAATTTATTCGTCTCAGTGACAGAGTCGTTAATCCATAATTCGACCATTAAACAGAGCTACTATTTGCCAGCAGCGGCTAGCAATTTAGGGTAATATTATTAGAAAAAAATTATCTGAAATTTATTTGAACGGTGGAATTTTTGAGAATTCCATGCTTAAAGTATATTTGGAATAAATTAAAAATTAAATATTTTACGACTCCTTTTAGAAAATAATTGAATATTATTGGTCTTTCAAAAATTATTAGTGTTTATCTTCACAATATAATTGTTTTTGGATGCCGATTGTGTACGGTCAAGTCTGTGATTACAAATACGTGTTTCAGAATATTTATTTTTCAAAATTTTGTTTAAAAATGGATGAATGTTGATATTTAAAATTTTGATTTAGTCAGCCGAGAATGGTGAGCAGAAAGGATATTAAACGCCTTCTGAAAGTCTATCATGTCACCATGTTCAAGATATTATATTATAACGAACATTCCAATTGGCGCAATAGTGAAAAAAATATGTTTTTGCACATTTTATTTGGAATTTTTGCAAAAATTCCCTAATTATGCGGTTCACGCAGTTTTGAAATTAATTTCTCTAAAAAGTACATACATAACTACTTAAAAGAAGTCAGTTATCTAAGTAAATTTACCTAGCCTGAGTGGTAGGCAATAAAAATGAATGTTGTCGTAGTATTACATAAACTTCAGAGTCGATGCTGGCCTGTTTTGAATCATTCAGAATTTATCATTTTATTTTTTAGAAATTGTCTTTTGTGAATGGTGAAAATTATGTGGTATGGCCTTAAACAGACAAAAAAGAGAAAAAAATAAGAACAGGTTAACACATTAAGGAGGGTTTGGAATTAAAATCTAATAACTTTTATTCCTTAAAAACAATTTTTTCATCCCGAACTCATACTAGAATGGCATTTGAGTCGTTGGCTGACTCCTTTCTGATTAAACCAGTGTGAAAAATTTTCACACTTGCATGAGCAAGAAGACGGTTTTCATTGAGGTTCTTCAGAAATAAATCTCATTACACCTGCTTGCATGTAATCGCGACGAATCACGGAGCAAACGTGCTGAAATGTTTTGGGTGAGTGATGATCAAGTGGTTTGCGCGTTTGCTGGGCTCACTAAAGAAAATTGAAATGAAAAAATGAATGTTTTGCTTTAGCCAATGAATCAAATCTTGATTATTATATGAAATGCGCTCTTCTTGATGAATGAAAATGGTGTTCTATGCGGCGCGGCGTATTTCATCATATTTTAAAAATACTCGTCAATCTCTGAGTTATGATTGATGTCGAATAGGTTGTTGAATATAAGAAAAACATATTAACTAGATTTATTCGCACCATCAAATTGAAAATCTAGTATTTCATTTACTATTATTTTTGGATAAAGTGTAAATCTCCTATGCAAAAAAACTGTGGCATGTCTTTTCATTATGTACGACGGCATTTTTTAAATAATAACGGATACTCGGCGTTTTCAGGATGTTTCACTTAAAAACTATTCTTAACGGGACAGCATTTGATCTTTCAATAAATATTCGTAATTTCTTAACTTTCTAACGGTCACGATTTTAAAATAGTAGATGGTTTTTGTCCCGTTGTATTGTAAAATGCTTTAACAATCCCTTCTAATACAGGCTGCCATGTTTTCGCATTAAGGTGTTCTTTCTCCCAACAGCGCGCTCTGATTCTTCGAGGAAATAAAATTTTCGAAACACAATGCAAAGAATTTTTAATATAGGACTCGCGGCAAACCCCACTCGACAATATCACTTATTTTTCATTCATGCGTGAGAAATAAAAGCTGTTTGACGCGCCGAGACAGTTTCTACGGGTAAAAATTCAACGAACAGATAAAAATGGAAAATAAGTTGACGCGTTGAATCAGTTGGTGCATGGGAAGCTCTGTAAAAGAACGGGAACACGGAGGAACTGGATTCATGATATTCTCCTTTACACCGCCCGAAGTTTCGAGGCTTAGCGAAGGAATAGCATCGTGACTTTTTATTTTTATCAGAACTAGAGTACTATTCTTAACTTTGTTTGTATCTATTTGTATTGCTCCATTGTTTTAACTTCATTCACTCGATTCCCAACTCCAATTTCCTCCATTCACCTACCAATTCTTTTTGTTCGGAATATTTTCATATCGCCTCATCCCTCACCTCCTTCACCTTTTCTCTGATTCCTTTCGGATGTGACCATGAAATTCCAATTTACCTTTCCGCAAACAAAGAAACCGTAGGAGAACTTTGAATCTGAAACCTTTCTTTCTCCCATCTCTATTCCTCGAAATCCCTCCACTTTCGACGAAGTAAACCCAAAATTGGTATCAGTCTTTTCCAATTTGGAAATGTTTCCAGTTTCTTTTGCCTTTCAAAAGGCATACGGAGCAACCTCGTACCTCTGGCTACATAGTTTTTTCTCCACTTGTAGTTAACATAATCTCGTGGATTGTTGCGGGGTGAAAATCGGGGAATCCAATTGTTTTTTTATTAATAATTAATAATAATTAATATAGAATTTTCTATCTACCCATATCTACCCAAATCAGAACATAGCTTCGATAATTTAGATTATATTATACTGTTTTTTATTAAAATTATTGCCTAAAATTTTGCTTATTAGTCATTGCCGAACCAAAAGAAAAATGGTTCCTTCGAGCAATTTGAAATTCTGTTATGAATATAGTGAAAGCGCCTAGACCTGGCTGAAAATCTTAACCTTCATAGTTGCCATAGCTCGATTAAACAATGCATGCCTATTTTTCGCCAAATTCATCGTCAAAATAGATAAGTGAAATAAATGAGAGATAAATCGAAGTTATTTGTCAACTATCCGAAATTTTTCCGTGGATTCTTAAGTATGAAGGATTGTGAATAAAGGCGGTGATGTTTATGGCCCATAATTGGATTATGTCTCAATTTCTACGACCAACGACCGATTTAATAGACTTTTTCTAATGCTCCTATATAAGGATATACAGTGAGGTTTAAAATCGATTTAGTATTGGTCACAAGAATACAGGTTTAAAGTTTTTTTAAATAACTTATAGAAGATTTTGGTACAATCATGTGTGTGGTAAGATAGTTACAACTGATGAAATAACACAACGGATTTTTTATACCGCCAGTTTATTATTAAAGTTGTAACGCAATCCCCTTTCCACGACTCTTCGTCCTCCTTTTTTCCCGATCATTTGCTCTCCTTACTCTTTTTGGGTTCCGGTGGGCGATTCTTCCTTTCTTCGACCCACCCCTTTCGCCCTTTCACCTTTGCTCTGCACATTCTTATTGCTTGCAATCCCCCTCGCGTTGCTTCCATCACCGCTGCCGTTACCAACGCTACCGGATTGGAAGGGAGTGAAGGTGAGAAAAAAAAGGAGCCAGGCAATTTTGATATTGCGGTGTTGTTCGCTTTGGAGGAAGGCGAGAGGCGATTTTCTTTCGGGCCGAGAATTCCTTTCACGTAACCGGCGAGGTCGTGAACTGGAACACTCATGGAATCAAAACTTCACCCTCTCAAGCGTTTGGTTGAGAGATACGGTCGTTCACCCCTGAGGCATGTCATATTAACTCCTGAAGTTAGTGGAAGGGGTGAGATCCATACGGGTATATAAATTAAAATGAGAACGCTTCGTTTGGTGAAAAAATATCGGGGTAATTCGATTTTAAATAACATAAATTTTAAATAAGCATTCCCTTTTAGACTGGGGTGGCGAAAATTGATAGTTGCTCCTTTGTAAGGGCATGGGGCTCTGTGGTGATAAAATTTCCATGGTGTAAAAAAGAATTGGAGGTAGCCATTATAAATGCAACAAGGGAAGTGATTCATCGAGCAACTCCATCTATAGATGTAATTTCTTAACAATGACTATGTTATCCATTTTCTTAGATACGAACACCGAGCATTTTGATTTTATAAGAATCTATTAATGATGATCTTACAAGGTTAATTCATTGGGAAACTGAATTCACAAAAATTGAATGAGGAGTTCTTTCAATACGAATAGTAAATTAACTAAACGTCGATTCATCGTCTTATAGGCAAAGTTAAATACGATTGAATCTAATATCATCACATCAAATCTAATGTTCCGCCACATTATCAGTGACTTGACTTTTTAGAAGTTTCCATATCTCAACATGCACAAAAGTGCAGATGGGAACCTTGCACAAAAATAAAACGCGAGATTTGAACAAACGGCCTTCGATTTAGAAAGAGTGCGAAGTTACCCATCTAATTAACCGAATCGTCTTGCCAGGTTCGTTGCTTTACAAACTGCGTGCGAGGTTGGTGCGAGCGTGGCACAAAAATTACCCATCTATGTATTCTATGGATTAGCTGAATATTTTTTATTTGAGTTTACGTGTAGTGGAGTTAGTTAATATTCCGTCATAAGTGTGATTTGGCTGGTGTTAGTAGATTCTTCAGCCCAATTGAAGTCGAAAGCATTTGGTAGTAGTAGTAGTTTTTAGGGGAGGCGACCGACAGCTAAGGTCATTTGCTCCATAGGGGATGGACAGGAAAGGATGAAGGGTGGAGAGAAACCCGGCGACGGCATTAGCCTACTCTTTACGAAAGGCACCAAGGGGTCCACAGTTTAAAGTCCCATCCGACGGACGGCGTACTCACTCAACGTGCCCTCCACAAAGCACCTCAAGTAGGGATCGAGATACCTCTGAAAAATATTCAACACCGCCGGGATTTGAACCCGCGCCCTCAGGGTGGGAAGCAATTACGTTAGCCCCCACACCATCTCGATCCCCGAAAGCATTTGGGAATGCGCAAAGATTTTCTGTCCGAATCCCTCACCACTACGTACAAATTTGGAAGATAGCAAGTATTTTATTTTGAAAACAAAATATCGTACCTCATAGGTCTTGAATTAACCATAACATTGGAAAAAACATCGTACTTTCTCGTAGAATGTTTATGGGTATGACCCGTTTCACTATGGTATAGCATCATTAGGTGTGTTGCCGTAGCACGATGTGTCGTCGTGCCAGTAAATAATCTGTGGAATAGTACGTTGTTCCATCATATGTTATGAACGTATTCAACTTCAGCAAAGTGATGCCTGAATTGGAAAATGTTTAACCTTGACTTAGATTTTCAATGCCCTGCCATTGCTGTGTGAATATCGGGACGTAATGCTCATCCCGTTTCGGTTCTTCCTCTCCAAACTCATGACAGGAAGGAAGTTAATCCTGCAGGAAGGGTGGAAGGTTTTTGGGTCCATGCTTGGAGCGGAGTTCCCACCTTCAGTTAGGTTTTTGACCCCTAAGCTGCGCCGTAAATTAAGGGTCACGAACTTACTCAAATACCCACGGGGGTAGAAAGTTAGTGTAAAGGATCGAGAAAATCCGTTGACTTGACCGACCGTGGCCCAAGTGGATGGGATGGGCAGATAGAAATCTAAAAAATAACATAAAAATCGTTTCGGTCGGAGATTTAGCACATCAGGTAATATATCCAAAAGATAAGTAGCTGAATCTCGGATTGTTAGCAATCCTGGTTATATGAGGGAGTTTGATAAGAAGGGACAACGGGTCTTCCGTCATTGTTTTTTTATTCGTCGTTAATTCATTAAAACAAGCTTCCTCCACCCCAAATACCCCGACGACTCGCGCAGAGACATTCACACGCAGCTTCTCCTCCTCACACAAACCGAAAATTTGAAACAAAAACCCCTTTTTTCCACAGTACCCACCCTTCCCTCCTCCGCATTTCAGGGGAAAAAATAAAGAAATGCAAAAAATTGAAAAAAAGGAAAGGGAATAAAAAATACTTCGGCTCACCCCCTCATTCCCCCGCTTCCCTCCCACCCTGATCGGAGTACATTTCCATCCAACACCTCTCGGTCTTTTCTCATCGTCACACCACCACTTTACTTCCCGAGGGCAAACGGGGCGGGGTAGTCTAATTTCGCAACCTACCCTTCTCCTGCCTCGTTGCTCCTCACGCGACCCCACACCCCCGTCCCGCTTACCCTACCCCTCACCCTCGCTCCCCTCCCATCCCATCCATCCACCCATACACCCCTTTGGCTCTTTCCATATCTCTCATTCCCTCGCGCCGCCTGCCTCCTACCCTCAGGGAACCGTCCGGCCACTCCTCCTCCTTGCACCCCCCTCCCTTATATCCTTTTCCTCCCCTCCGGGTTCAACCCCTTAACCCCTGCCCTTTCCCTCCTTCCCACACTCCCGCTACACCACCCTTCCTTTGCCTTAGGTGTGCGGATGGAGTTCTACGGGAGGGGGCGCTTGAGAGTGAGGGTGGACGGGGGTGAAAGGGGTTTACGGCGATCGTGGTAGGGATTCTCCAATAAAGGGAGTGTGTGCTGGGGATGCTGGGGCGGGGGTAGCGCGAGGGGGGTTGAGGAAGGACGCGGGAGGGATAGAAAGGAGGCATTGAGGAGGGGCTCATTCTTGTACACGTGGTAGTTGAGGGGCGGGAGGAGAAGGGGTTGACGGGGTGGGAATGCAGCAGCAGTAAGGTTGTGGAGAGGGTCGAGGCGGGTGGGTTTCGGGAAGATGGATCGAAGAGGGTTAAAAAGGAGAGGGATGGGGGAGTTGAGGGTGCGGGAGTGGAGGTGTTACTATCGAGGGGAGCAACGTGGTTTCGAAGAATTGGATGGTGAGAGGGAATTTGGGGGGGGGGAGAGGCTTGGGGTGGGTGTGCGTTGGGAAAGGGGAAGGTGGAGGGAAGAAGCGGTGGGGGGCGGAGAAGAATGAGAGGGCTAGGGGGAGGAGGGAGGAAGATCGGAGGAGGGGTGGAGGTGGTTGGAGGTAGTGGGGTGGTTGTGGTGTTCTGAGACGCGCGGGGTGGAGCGTGCTCCCGGATCCAATTCTTTCAGCATCCCGGGCCAAAAAAAAGAGGAATACATATTTTTATGTACATATGAGTATGTATATATGTATGTATGAATGTGTTTTTATGTACACGTCACTACCTTATTGTCGCACGTGCCTCCCTCTCTCTCTCAAATGATAAACAGAGACGCTGCATCCCTCCTTCCTTTTTCCCCACCCCGCGCCACTCTTTCTCACCTCTCTTCTCGAGCCTCTGTTATGGATGCTTCATTCTCATTTTCACACCCTTTCCCACCGAATATTTCCAGCCAACGCCTGCACTCCCTTCCAAACTTCCTCCCTCTCCCCATGCACTGCCATCTCCATCCATCAAAAAAATATATACATATTATATATATATATTTGCAAACCCCCCGCACTTTTTTTCGCACACTGAGCTCGTCTTCTGTTTTTCATTTTTTTGTATATATGTAGGTGTATATTCCCCCTTTTTTTCTCTCTCTCTCTCTCACTGTCCTCTCCTCTACTGGTCTTCCAATGTTTTCCTCCCCCTCTCTCTTTCTTCCCTTCCTTCCTTTTCATTTCCTCGGGATATCCTTCTCTCATCTTCTATCCTCTTATTCGCACCCTTCCGCGTAGTATTTTTTTAAGGACGTATACCCCGCAATCCGTTTTCTGGTGCTGTCGCCAGCAAAGGAGAGAGAGAGAAGCGAAGGGGTCGCTGGTGTGTGGGAGGAATCGGCAGCCGCACGCTCGCGGGGAGGAGACGGGACGGACTTTTTCGCGTCAGACGGGGGAGTAAAAATTAAGTAAAAAACACAAACAAGTAGAAGAGGAAGGGGCTGAGGGGAGGGGGTGGCAGGCAGAATGCACCCGTGAGAGGCGAACGCAAAAGCATGCGTGTGAAAATGCGCTTTGTGTGTATACTCATCTATGGAAGCACACGCGTCTCACACGGTCCAATTGGAGAACTGCGGGGGGAGAGACAGAGAGAGATAGAGAGTAGAGAGGGAGATGGAGCAAGAAAAAGAGGACACGAGGGCGATTTTTTTCCAGAGGAACTAGTGACACGTCGATAACGTGCTGATGAAGAGAGGGGGGAGTCTGCGAGTAGGAACACACACCAAATGCGCCTTCAGGCATTCGCGACGTTCATCGATCTCGTCGTTATTTCATGGTTGGCCATCACGAAACAATAGGGAGGGGCAGAAGTGGAGTGAGTAGAGGTGAGTTGGTCATTATTTTGCTCTCTTTGGCGAGTTTTCATGTTAATTTTAGTCGTGATATTTCGTGTACTTGGGGAGACGAGCCAATCTTCAGGAAGTAGCGAGAGAAATTTGAAAGACTATTAGGGGAATACATCCCGAGTGTTGACATGGTAATTTGCAAATTTTAATTTGGACACAACGTATCCACCAACACAAAAACTAACGCATGCCACTGTCGGACATTTTGAAGTGAAAATAAATTTCACAATTTCACCGAGAATGAAATAATTTCCTTCACGGGGGAGATCAGCGGGTGGGGAAATCTTCTGATCGTAAGAAAACAGTAGTAGAATAGATGACATCCGAAGTTTAGGAGATTGCTGAAGAGTCCCTTAATTGATTTATATCTCGTTTAAATTTTAGAAATGGAACTACGAACACATTCTTATTTCATGCATTTAAAATGTTTAAACAACTCTCCTATAATCTAGATTTAGACATAGAATTACTTCCATTTCGTCAGAAAAAGGGATAATTCATAATGTTCCAGACTGACTAAGACTAACATAATCTTCCTGACTGTATCCTGGAGAATTTCTCTTATTCTTCTTCCCTCATAGAAACAAGATGTTTCACAAAGATCACTCGCACCCTAATGGTTGCTTACGGGCAAAAAATCTAATTGGAGAAATACTCTGCGACCCCTAATTTGTGAGAATTATCAATTTCTCCCTTCATTCGGCCAAGAAACAAACGATATCAACTTCAAAAGAATAATGGAAGCTGCAAAACAAAGGCTCTCTCCGAAATTAAGTTTTATTTTTTGATCTGAAAAATTAGAGGGAGTCTGGCTAGGAGACAAAAGGATTATTCTTGAAAAACAAGTAGAATCTCCTATGGCGATTGGGAAATAGGAATATATCATATTTATCAGTTTTCCGTAGGTCTATTGGCGATTCTTGTTTTTTTCATTCCTGTAAGGTTTAAAGACGGAGGACTGCACCGGCAAACCTGTAGTATATATATATATATATATATATATATATATATATATATATATATATGTATATATGTATATATGTATATATGTATATATATGTTTTCCCCCCACAAGTACTCACACAAGTCCGCCACCCAGAGGAAGGAAAAGATTTTGATGACCAAATCATATTTTGCAGTGAAAATGCACACCCCTAGCACATGCTTTCCTCGAAGTTAGAGGGAGAGGGAAAGCGTGCCAACATAATAATTCATTTTTAAATTTGTTGTGTATTCAGGGAAAATTTAAAAAATTATCTAAAGAAATCCATTTTTTCATATTTACAGGAGATTTTTTCAAGAAAAGTTGAAAAGAAACCAACCAGAAGGAGTGCAGTTGCCCTATAAGATGGAGATGTGGAACCAGGCATACGTGGAGTTCTGTGTAAGTTTTAGAGTTTATTTCTTTCAGTTACAATTTTAATCTAGTCAGTACAAATCCTTACGTGTTGTTTTAGCGGATGCGATTCTGGCAATGTATATAATATTCCTCTATCTCTGGTAATGCAATACGCTTCCCCGCCTAACGAAGCTGCAAGGACGTATGGCATGACACGTGCAGGAAATTTAGATATGGTCTTTTTAAGAGACTTGAAAAGTTCACTGTTCCTTCAACATGAAATATTGGCAAAAGTGTAACACTTAAATCACAACAAGAAAAGTCAAACATCGTGAAGGGTAAAGATGTGTCCCACCCTGGACTTAATGCCGCAAAGATCTGTGATGGTGTAGTATGATTTTAAAAAGTGATTTTATTAAAATACTTATAACGACATTTTATGACTGCCATGCACCAAAAGTTGTAGATTTCATAGTTATTATTTGAAACTGTAGAAAAGAGCTACCGAAAGATGTCATGTTTGAGCCGAGTATGATTATATTAGCGTTTCAATATTGCTGACACATTGGGAGATTTAATGCCATTTTACCTTTACACCTTGACATGTGCTTTTGTGTATAAACGGTTGATACACGTAAAGGACTGAAACCAGTGACCAAATTATATACATACACTTATCTCTTGGTTGGTGGGCTAAAGTTGAAGCCTCCAGCATCATTGTCGGTATTTCTGGTGCTTTTTTGAGTCAAATTAATCGAGTACCACCGCATGACGTAGTGTGGAGATAGGATGTAATTCTGCGATGGAATTGTTTGAAAAATTACGGATTAAAATGATGTTTAAATCCAAAATATTTGCAGCATAAGGGCGTAGGCTTTAGTTTCCCTACGAGAAAGTCGATTCAGCAATTCCGACCCATTTACGGAATGGATCTGGCAGCCCTCACACTTATATTGGGCTCTTATCGTGCGGTCGCATTTACTCCAGTCCAAAACCGGAGAAAAAATAGTTACGTCGGTCCAGCTGGTAGGAGTGAAAAAGATTCAGAGATTGAAAGGGCAGGGACGAGCCATAAGAGAGGGGTAACGCTATCTGAGACCAACTTTTCGATGTCGCACAAGAGAGGGAGCGATTCTAAAAAAAGAAATAAATGGAGAAAGTAGGAAGGGGAGGGAGACGGGGATTTGGTTTCGAGCGTACGGTGGGGATGGGAAAGGGTTGAGGGGAAGAACTGGGGGTGAGGTGGGGGTGGAAGACGGGCTAAAACTTATGGCAACGGGTGTGTGAATAATGGCGGAGGGTGCGAGAGAGTGGGTGGGGGGCGGGAAGGAGAGGAATGAGAAAGAGAGAGAGGGAGACAGAGAGGAATGACGCGAGGAGGAATTATGGGAAGAATTATTTTGATATTTTTTTATGCGAGAAGAGGGAGGCAAAAAAAGTGAATGGAAAAATGAGAGTAGAAGGGGCGAACACACACGCGGACTGGAATGCGCATATTGGTGTTTCTCATCTTTCCTCTTTTTCTTTTCTTCCCTTCTATGCACTTTCTACCATTCTTTCCTCTCCTTTCCTCTTCAGCACGCCAACTACCATCACCCAATTTTTCTCCATGCATTTCGGAAGAGAAATTTGTCGCCTTTCTAACCATAGGGTTTGTTGGATGAATTTCAGTCAAATAGGGAGTGAATAGGGAGAAGGAAGGAAATAATAAAGCTTTTATAGTCCACCAATTAAAAGGAGTTGAACCAATATCTTAAATGTGCCATGAAATGATTTGTTCATGTTGTCCTGCCCGAGTGTTGAAATACGCAAATATGATAACGGCGAAGGTATTTCATCTCACTTTAAGCGGAATGTGTGCATTAAAGAGAATATATTTCTATTCGTAAAAGGGCAACCTGAACACTGTTTTGGGCAGTAATGAAGGAGAAATTGCTGTAGATCGATTTGTAACGGTTTTGTTGTGTTTTTTGAATTTGATGGTAATACATATGCTTGCACCAGCATCATGTGGTTGTAATAAGGACGTCTCAGGCTGTTACAGATCAGCATCTCATTTTGTAAAATTTTTATTTGTTATCCCGTTGCATAATTAATTTGTGAATTCCGGGATATAACCTCGATGTAAATTTTAGAATCCTTTGTTCGCGACTGTAACTCGAAATTCACAAACATTCGGAAGGCCGCCAACAAACGTATTTCAGTCGTCTCTCTTAATTTGCATCATCGGTCACTTATAATGAGAATATTTCCCCTATTTGTTAAGTTCAAAATGGAAAGAAAACATTTCAACGCTTGGCACATAGAGCAATTCATTATAGAATATTTTTCTGCTTCTGTAGATTAACCTATTTGTTTCCAGCGTTTCGCGTCCTCTGCTTGGCTCCTCACCGGGCTTAATCTCAGCATTGTAACCGGGTTCTTTGCAACAACATAGGGCGCGAGACGCCAGTGAAAAAATAAATCGACACATGTAATCTGAAAAACATACATAATAATCAAGAAATCCTGTGAATATGTAATGGATAGACTAAAAGGCTCCCTCCTCTTCTATTATAAATATTATAGCCAATCCATTTTGGAACTGTATATTTTTTAAGGCTCTGGCAAATATCGGAGAAAGTGAGAGAATTACGTTGGTATAGGGCGGGGCAGCGGTCAATTCACAATGCCACCCTGCCCATGGTTTTTCACAAATATTCATAACTCGCCCGTTTCCAACAACTGTGCATTGGGTAGAAGAAATGACGATATTTTTCGCTCCTTCGATGGAGGAGAAAAAAACAAAAACGAGACAGTTTAAAACGAAGGGATGAAATGGGTTTCCTTTGAAATGAAATATGTTATTTTCGAACGTAGCGGATTCCTATTCTGTTTCAGTCATGTTGAAGATGTCCCCGCCCAATCAACGACGAGGTCCTATGTAAACATCATACTGTATCTGTCATTTGAACTACCCTCAACGTTATTTCGGAAATTCATATTGACAATTTATTTCTTGCGAGACCAATGGTGAACTCTTCTTTGGCTTAGGTCCTCAGTTTGAGGCAAAAGTAGGAAGAAAATGGTGGAAATAGAGATGAAGTAAAACAAGGGAAGAGGACATACGTAGACTTATATTGATGGGTGAGACGACGTAAACTGGAGGGAGAAGGCTAGTGAAAAAAATGACAGCTTATGTTTATCCATTAGACAATAGGAATTTAATGAATGGAAACATAAGCCTTAGTATTATTTCGACTTGGGATCATTGCAAAATAAAGAAATATGGGGCGAGAAAGGACTGTCAAAAAAAAATGGGTGAAGGAAAGGAGGGAGGATTGGGAGAAGAATTTTGACTGTGACGGTAAATAGAATGTTTTATTTCGTCTACGACGGCTTGCTCCTTTGAGTATTTTGTAACAGAAAACACCGATCAAAAACATTATATTTCTCTCGAGGGGAAACTAAGGTAATAATACGAGTAGCAACATTGTTGTGACAATTTATAAAAACAAGAAATCATTGTGTGTTTATAATTTACGTTATGTGGGAAGGGAAATGTGAGTGGAAGAATACACCGAAAGTCTTTTGAGACGCCTTTCATTTTCTTTCTCTCTCTTTCCCCTCATGGTTTGAAAACAACACGAGCGCAGAAATGTCTCGCAGATGCTCCCAATGGTTGTGTGAGCTCGCGTAATTAAACGGGAGGCCTGGATTGTGGTTTTTTTCCAAGCCTCGCGATCTTTCTAGTTCTCGTCTGTTTTTATTTTTGTTTCGACCTCCCTTCGTTTTTCATCTTACTCGGTTCCATTTTTTTCTTTCGGGAGGGAGCTTATGAATTGCGGTGTTAGATAAGCGGGTCTTAAATAAATGCCATTCCAAAGGGATGGTGGGCCATTTTTTGCATGCTCTCGCTTGATGTTGCAAAAATGATTGCTTAGTTCTGTTCAGTTTTTAAGTGGAAGCTTTGCTTGTTTTGAACCAACACGGTTATAACTTGTGGGAATGGAGTTTTGGGACAATTAAACGACGCTTGAACTCCTGCTTGACAAGGGTGTTTTCCATTCATAGACTCTAATGTTGGGTGATTATTTTTCAAATTGATTTTGAGGAACTCTGAAATAGAGCCAGTTAAGACTTTGGTTATTGATTAGGGAAAGAAAAAGTTATTTAATCATATAATATAATAAGAGACAGTATGAAATCTCACCCTTTTTTCACTGAACTTAACCGTGAAAGTAATAAAATAAAACTTATCACAGCCTTTTACAACGTATTCTAGCACAATTCAATAAAATTTTGTGTATTCGAATGCTCTGTTTAAGTGCAAATGATTTTGTTTAGATCTTGATACCGGCTCATGAAAAAGAACGGTTCGCACTCGCCTTACATATTTTAAGTATATATATTAGAAGTCGATTACAAATGGCCATACCGCCACCTTTCTCTGAGAAGCAACCCATTCCAAATAGCATTGTAATTTTTGGCGTATGCTTTTTAGTTCATCGGCTTGAATGCCTTCTGCGAGGGTCATAACATATATAATAAACGATTAACTGGTGATTTACATCGTATACGTTGTTAGATATGCATAAAACACTAAATCGTGTGCCAAATAATGAAAACATTTCTTGTCATCCTGTATATGAAAGCTTTCATGTTACAATCTGTAATCTGGTACACATATATCATGCTTTAAATAGGAAATGAAGGGCAGATGAATCTTTTAATTTTTTAACAATTATAAAGCTTCAGTGGCTATTTTTTTACATTCGACAAAAGGATAAAAACTGTATAAAATGCAACAAGCCAGATGAAAAATTGTACCAAATGATATTAGCTCGAAAATTTTCTGCGAACTAATTTATGTGATTGAGGAGAAAAATTATTATAATGAGTTCAAAATTAAATTATTTCATTCTTGTCGAATTTCAACGAGATGACAGAACACCATAATAAACACCATCCTTTCACTTACAAAATACGAGCGCTTTGGCATTTGCTCTATATTGTACTTATTCTTCTTTTTTACATCTCACGGATATTTGAACATACTTAAAATTTCAACAATCTCATCTTCATTTCATTTACGTATATTAGCGATCACTTGCGACACGAAAGTGGATCCGGCAAACAAAAGTTTACTTGTCGGTCCACCGATCATGTTGCGTGGATAATGTACTTGCAGTGAGCGCATAGGCATTGTCATCGTAAATTGCTAGTATCCCTGACGCGATATTCTGTCAAATGAGATTAAATAAATCACACCCGGGTCATCCGAATTTATGCAGCAGAAATCCCTCATTGAGATCTGGATGACGAGATCAGTCATATTGTAGACGCTTAAATTTAAATCTGGCGAAAGCTTTAAATTCGCCAGCGGGAGGTGAAAGAATGACACCTCTTTTGATTATAAAATTTCATCCATACCTACATCATGTTGGTTAAGGGAAAAGAGAGGGCTACCTTGAATTCTGTGAGAACGTTGGGGTTTTATTAATGCGAGTATTATAGGGTATGATTTATGTGAGTATTATGGAATCGTTTAACATTTAGCCAGTCACGAATGAAAATCTTCCAATTTCAATGGCGTTATTTCGGGATCCTTTTCGAATAATGTACAACTAGCCTTTGCACTCACTGTAAGAGTATCCTTTTTGAAAAGACGAGCCAAACATCACGTTTACGAAAACACCTCATCTTACACAGATTTCTAAGCTTACGCCATGCAAAAAAATTACAGTACATTAGTATGTATTTAAAAATGACAGATAAAGAGAGACATCTTCTGAATGTACAGCAAACTCCCGCCTTTAAAACTTTTATATAAGTAATTATATTTATATTTTCACCTGTACTTTCGTCGTGCATCTTTCAGAACATTTATTAATTTACATAATTATATTCCCTCCTCAAAACGAAGGAATAATATGGATTTAATGATAATTTTACGGATCCACATATTTGTTCTCAAATGAAGCAAGAAAACGTTGTTTTCACAAATAGGGGAAGAGATACGGCAGTTCGTTTTTTATAGCATATATTAATTATGGAAAACCATATCAATCACCTTAGTAAAGAGAAAGCGATGATATTTTAGCACATTAAAAACGGCTTGAGGTTGCTGTGCAACGTAATATCTTTCAATAAATCTTCTTTTGAACATGTGCGTTGACAATGTAGTCCATCTAAGGCCACCTCGAAGGACTTGCCTTTGAATTAATTGTCCACAGAGAGGTAATAAGATTAATGAGATTTCATTTTTTTACATTAATTTACAAAAACGGCCGGTTGGATAGGAAAGAAGAGCGGTAGAGACGTCAACGCACTATATAGGGAGTTCATTTATGGGGTTCTCAAAGAAAAGAGAGGTTATCTCACCGTCACAAACCTTCTGATAGAACTTAAAACAATCCTGAACTCCGATTGCAGGCGGTGAACTCGGAATGTGACTCTTCCGTTGAGGTTTTCTGTGCCTTTTGATTGTCCCTTCCTCCTTCCTCTGTCTTGTGTCTTCTCCCATTGTCTCGGGCTGCATTGACGGTCAACAGCAAGCAGGAGGATGTGGAGTGCTTGTGGGGAGGGTTAAATGCTTTCCTCGACAATCCAAACATGCGCACATACACATACACAAACATGCGCACACAAAATGTGCTCGATATTATTTCGGGTTTCCGCGGCGGAACCGAATATGAGCACTATAGTGGAGTTTTGCCGCAGAGTTGTGAGATTATGGAACTTGTTACTTTTGGCGGTCGGGCACAAGATTTGAACTCAGGAGTTTGCCGCCTTTTGAAACAAGGGACTTGGACAACACATTTGCGATTTTTTGAGGATGCAGGTCTCACTGGCACGTTGCACATTCAGTGGGTGAAGAAAGTTTTTTATCTGACTTGGGGTCCAGTTTTTTGTATTGCACCAGAATTAGTTCACGCCACTCCCAGGCTTACAACAAAAGCAGAAATTTATTTTTGATCTCACTTGTATCATTTCGACTAGCTAATATTCACCAATATTGTTTTACGGAAAACCTGTTGCAAAAGTACAAGTGAAATTATTTTTTCACGCGACACAGGAATTTCGGACCAGGGAAAGCAAAGAAATGCCATATTTTTACATTGAGCTTTGTCTGAAAAAACCTTCTCGCAATGCAAAAATGACGAGTTGACTGTAAAAATGTGATGACCTCCAGGATCACTAAGATCCAAAAGTTATCACTTCGAACTTCTTCCATTCATATTATTTGTTCTTGGGGAAAACGGACTAGTCGAGGCATATATCGCCTTCCGAAGGTAACTGAAAGCGAATACGAAGAGAATAATCTATGGTCATTATTATTTACAAAAAAGAAAGTTTTCCTGAAATTATTCCTTGGTTTTTGGGCGACAGTCAATGTTATGAAAATTCTAAATTTCCTATGTTGCAGAATACCTACTTGGTAACTTTGGTTGTTTCTGTTTAACGTGAAAATTTACGCGGTGGATGAGTTTTCACTTTTCTTTCAAAACCCTTACCTTATCGCCTCTCCCTCGTTTTTTCCCTCCTAACATCCATTAAATAATTTCACATTAAAATATCATCGATTGGTCATTAAGTGTCCATTATCTATATAACACATATTGATATATATATACATATATCCACTCCTTGCAATCATCGTCGTTCATGGGCAATATAATTTAAAGTACGGCAGTTTTCAACTCTTGATTTTCTGCCTTAACTTAAACATGTCTACAGTTTATTTCTACACCATGTTCGTCACACTTGATTTTCTCCAGAATTTGAATAGAAACATTTGACCGCGCAAACGTGCACTATTTGCATTATTTTGTTAAATAATTTTGATGACGAAAATTTTAAGTATTGAGGTCTCGAGGTGAGAGGAAAAAGGTTCTCTCCTAATATCGACTGCTGAACATCTTTTGGGAGGGAATTGAATTTTCTTCAGGCCACTGCATCGTTACAAGTTCCTGAATTTTGCGTGACTGTTAACGAGTTACACTAGAGCTGCATACTTCGCTCACATCAATACAGCCTTCGAATAATTACAGCCTTCCATGGTGGAATTGTTCATCCACTCACGATCACACACATGCTAGTACACCTATCATTGTCAGTTTTTATCACGGAGGAGATGCATACATACTTTGCGGGGCACTACGTTTATGTTCTCGTATTGACCGTTTTCGGGTCCTGCCCTCAGGGCTATTAACTATTTCCCCAGTACTTTGGATACCAATTTCACTACTGTCACTGTTGTATTTACACTGCTACACTAGTTCCTTAATGAGAGCTATTCAGGACGTCTTCCTTCGCTCATTGGCGTTTATTTGAGTTTTTCACTATTGGGTACTTAATCGTGGGTTTAGAGAGGGGAAACCTCGTAGCTGGAGATTCAAGGAAAAGTCTTTGATGTGGTCCTCAGTGTATAAAATCAAAAGAAAATTTGAACTACATTTCACTTATCTGGACTTCGAAACTAAAACCGTTTGGGCTAAATTTTGAAATAAAGATATGTAAAGAGTTTCTCGGTTCATGAAGAGCGTCCATCTTGGTTTATTGGATGAAAATCGTTCTGAACAACTGAATCTACAAATATCGAACGTTCCCGCGCCCGACTTTCAACAGAAGAATTTCAAAAGAAGAACACGAAAAAGGTGAAGTGGAAATTAAAGGGATTGGACGTACACTGAACAAACAAAGTGTCGGACGAGTCGCACACGCGTCAAAACGAGAGAGCCCCAGAATTTCGCTGGTATCGAAGATCTTTTAAGGCGTCCAGCACCTTTTCGGGAACTCAGCTCGTTATGTTACGCTTCGAAATCAAAGTATCTCGACACTAGGGAGCAAAATCTTCCCTTAGGCGAGGATGGAGCGAAACACCAAGTCTTTTCCCCTTCGTCTCCATCTACCGCCTGACGTTTCCCCATGCGACCCCGCCGGCGGAACCCTGCCCCCGTCAGATGGGCCCGTAGTTGCTAAGCTGCGCGCCATCGCACGACCCAACCCCTGCAGTCCCAGCCCTCCCGGCCACCCCGCCCATCTCGCTACCCTCCGTCAGGCCGGAAGGCGTGGGCGGCTGAGGGATCATCCCTTGGTGGTGACGTACCAGGGGCGTGGCCAGGGGCGGGTCGCCGTTCTGCTGTCATACGTGACTCAAAGGAGCCGCTACTCCTTTCTGCTGCACGACGCTGCCCACGTGGCTGGACTGGACGCTGGCCGCCACGCCGGGAACGGGCACTGCCGGAGATGCCACGGAACTGTATCCGCAGATGGACTGTTGACCCTTCAGTCCCGTCAGTGGCCTCTGAGGTTGCTGCTGTTGCTTTGGCATGCATGCGTGACCGTGGATGTGACCCGACGACGGGTAGTGGTGGGAAGGAGCTTGATGGCCGGCCAAGAGACTCCCACCTCCTCCTCCCACGAGGTGGCTCTGGCTGTAGTAGCCCCCTCTGCCCCTTCCGCCTCTACCCGTGGACCCAACTCCTCCGCCGACACCCCCCGGTCCCCCGGGGCCGCCACCCCTACCCCCCGTTATGCGGTGCCAGAACCACCTCCACGAGTCCAATGTCTTTCCAGACCAAATCCAAACCCCGGATGTTATCCCTACGGCAAGGGCCATGAAGTACTTGAGCATCAGGACAGAGTAAAGCGGTCTCGTCGGGTGTTGGTGATAATGCTGACCGCCAGAGCCTCCCTCGCAGGGACAAGCCGTCTGCCTCATCCATTCCGGACGCATTGAAGCCTCGTAGAAGTGACACCCGATGACGACGGTGGCGGGAACCGTGTACAGGACGCTGAAAACACCTATCCTGATCATCAGCTTCTCTAACTTGTCCGCCCTGCCCTGATTGTTGTGGTGCAAAATGGAAGATGGCGGAGGAGGGGGCGGCGGTGGTGGCTGCGGAGCCTGGAGTTGCTGAGAATGCTGGTGGTACTGCTGCTGCCGCTTGAGGACGCTCCTTATCCGGAAGAGGGAGACGAAACCGGCGAGGAGGAATGACGTCCCGATCAGGAGGTACGCCAGCAGGGGCGCGAGCACGAAGACTCGCAGGTTTCCATCGTTGAGGCCCCCCACGTAGCAGATGCCAGCGACGGGGTCGGAGTCCACCGCGTTGGACGCGAGGGCCGCGGCTGCTTTCCCCGCCGGGATGAGCCAGGCGGCCAAGTGGAAGTACGGCGCCAGGGAGGCAATAGCCTCGTTACCCCACTTGAGTCCTGCGGCGAGGAACCACGTCAGGGCCAGGACCACCCACCTGTAAGTGCAAAGAAAATGCGGATGGTTTAATAAAGCGTGATCCTGCATTGTGATGGATAGTTGATCTGATTTCATGAATGATGCAGAATCATTAATCCAGAATGCACCATCAGGAAAATGAATTCAATTGCAAAATTCTAATAAGAAAACACTGTCACACTGCGCTGTTATACTTAGTAGTACCAGTCATACAATGGAAACTTCCACTCTAAAATGCCACATTAGATCTCATTTCAATAATATTTATTTCAACTTTTTATTAATTTCGTGAAAACAAACGATGAACTTGTAGGTATGGTAGGAGAATAGAAGATAAAGGGAGAAAAGGGAGGGAGGAATTTATTTGGGAGGAATTAGGAATTAGGAATTTTATTGGGAGGAATAGGAAGGCAGGACAGATGGATGCCGGAGATTAAACTGAGAGGAAGTGGGATGCTGCACGCGATAATAGAGGGAAGAATTATGAACAAGCGAGTTAGAGGGAGGAAAATAATAGGTATTTTGGACGGAATGAAGGGGAATAAAAAGTATGCAGACTATGTAATGAGTTTATCTAATATGGAGTATGGGGCTATGTATATTTTGGGTATTGTAAGTTAGGGCTTAGTGAGAACGAGAGAAGTGTATAATGTAAAGGACAATTAAAATCCGACCCAAATCCGGTAGATTACTACTAATAAATAGCAATGTAGAGTTTTAATTCAGGCGTACGTGGTGATTGTCCAACAGAAGAGAAAAGAAATTGTAAAAGAGAAGTTCGTTCTATTGTTGTCACCTGCTTCAAAGAGTAAACCATTGCTTTGGAAATTACAGCAATTGGAGCCGACTGAATGAGGCTTATAAACAATTTTTTTTATCAGTTGAAATTTTCTTAATGGGATGGACTATTGTGTAACTTGTTATTTCGTTATGCAATATATTTCTCAACCCGTGAGTTTTAGTTTATTTGTAGTTCATACTCAAGAATCAAGTATTCAAAAATTCGGCAGGGATCATCCTCTCTCCGCTTACTGTTCAAATCGGGTAGGAAGGCGTGAGAAACGATAAAGCATAACTGAAATGCATGAATATTACTGTGGAAGCATTGCTATTACTTATGAGCTACGTGTAGGAGTTGCCTCGGGGAAAATATGCATTTAGATTTCTGATGAGTAATGGAATATGCACTACTACCCTTCTGAGCCCCGCCTAACAAGTCACAATACACCGTAGCACTTCAAATTACTTTTAACCCATGAATTTCAGTATATTTACAGTTATTATTATAAATCGCGAAGGCACCTCTTATTATTCGCCAACACTATTGATATTTTGGTGTCGTGATAATTCCTTCCATGATTAGAATCGAATGTGTCTCATTTTCAATGGCAGTATAATCGTTCTACGCTAATGCTAATGATGGATGCAAGCTCTTTCTGAGTGGACCACGGTTAATGAAGTAGTTTAAAATAAATCTTTGACTGTAAAATAATCCTCATACCGCTGAAAGAACACTCAATAGGTTGTTAAAATAATCACCCAAGAGACGGAAGAAAAGTAAAGAAAAAAAAGTAGATTGTTTTAATATGATAGAGTCTCTTTGGTTATTGCTGTGGTTGTGCATCAAATGTTGATCGGTTTCATCAGATGCATAATTCGTGGTAAAAACTATGAATTTCTATTCATGAAAGAAACAAAACCATCAAGCTGTGAAAGCTTTCCGTGTCGCGTAAAACACACGAAATGGAAAACTGTGGGGATAAGACGTTTCGACATTGTCAATCAATCCGGAACCCCGGAATCTTTTACGCCTACACATTGGAAGAAGCTGATGCGTGATAAGTCGCCAATGCGGGCGGGTAGGTAAAGCGGAGGGAGCCACTAACTGCAGAGCTCCAATTTCACGAAATTTGAAACCCGGGAGCAAGGATATCACCTCCACGGACGCTTTTTCATCCACCGTTCCGTTTTCAGCGAACGCAACTCCCCGGTTGCGGTGTAGGGACACGCGACGTCACGCGGCTCCCGTGGAACAAGCGCCCTAAAGAGAGTGGGGGGGGGGGAAGCAGTGGAGTGGAGGGGTTCCTTCTGGGCGCCAAACAAGGCAGGGCACGCCATTTCGTGGAACGCGAAACGAGCTCAGTTCTTATCGAGGACATCTGATTTTGATGAATGGGTCGCGATTACGGGCCTTGCATTATTCCGGAGGGAAAGTCAACAACTATCGCCGCAAACAGCCATTAGGGGAAGTTAATCTTCTTCCCAAGGTTTTATTTCGGGAAGAAATTGCTGGTAATTTAGTATTGACGATTCCTTCGTTGGAAGAAATTTATATTTGATTGATTATCTTGAGGGCGTTTATGTGGCACGCTCTGTCTGCATCTTTCGAGGAATTTCAACCTTTGATATGAATACAGCCTTGATAATGTGAATGAGTTTTCAAATGGCGCACTTCGGACAAAGGATTGGTGATATCTTAATTTTGGATGTAACAACTATGCCACCATACCTAAGGGAACAAAATTTGCTTGCACCCAACGTTTTTATTCATAAATTGTTAATTAGCAGATATAACAAAGGTCATGACTGTGTCTATGCGAGTGTATGTGTATTTATATATATATTTATTTATTATTATTAAGTAATTTACCGGTTAAGGCAGGTTTTGGATGGACACAACTGCCAAATAAATGTTTTGTGACGCCTAACAAAACACAATGCAGCAACCTACTCTACATCAAGTCCCTCTTCATCTATTTGTACTCTTCCTTCCTCCCTTCATCCCGTCCAACATGCCTATGCTGTTCCTGCCCTTTCCTCGTTTGTCTATAAGTCTCCCCTCTATTACAGTCTTCAACATCTCACTACGGATCAATACGCGCTTCATCCATTTTCCTGCCCCCTTAGGATTTCTTCCAACAAACCCCCCTCCTTGCCTACCATACCTAGTACTTCTTCATTTGTTTTCCTTTCGATCCATTTCACCTTCTCCATTCTTCTCCGCACCCACATTTTAAAAGCCTCTAATCTACTTCTATCATCCTGCTTCAGTGACCACGTTTCCGCGCCGTACATAACTACGCTCCATATCAAATTTTTGACGAGTCTTTTCTTAACATCCTTACTCAACGTCCCTGTCATCAACTCATTCCCCGTCATCAACTCCCTACTCCTTGTGAAAGCCTCATTGCCTAGCGCAATTCTTCTCCTTATGTTCCTACTACTTTGACCATGCTGGTCCAAAATTCTTCCGAGATACGTAAACTGTTCTACCTGCTCTAGTTTTTGCCCTCCTATTTTAATGTTTATCTTAGTCTTTTTCTTTCTGTAAAATGGCATAACCTTTTTTTTATCAATATTGATTATCATCCCATATCTGTCGCATTGGATTTCCAATTCACTCAGTAATGCTTGCAACCCCTTGGCTGGCTGACAAATTCGAGCTTGGTCATCAGCAAACCTAACTGATTTTACGAATTCTTCTTCGATTTTCATTCCTGGCACCAATTCTGCCAATGCCTCTTTAATTATTTTGTCAGCATGCGAATAATCGTTGAACAGCACCGGTGATAATGGGCAACCCTGCCTTACGCCTCTTCCTAACACTGCCCATTCTCTGTTCCTCACTCGCACGTGAGCAAACTGAGACATTAGCAGGTAGCGGATTAGCCTCCTGTCCCCCCAATCTATTCATATTTTCTGAAATATACTCATTAGTTTTTCCCAGGTAACACTATCAAACACCTTTTCGAAATCTAAGTAACAGGCAAATACGAATGCGTACGTATCCTGATTGTATTCTACGTTCCTCTCGATGAGTGATCTCATTACTGCATGGCATCACATGTGCCTTTCCCCTTCCTAAATCCAAAATGACGATCCCCTTTGTAATCATTTTCCCTACTCTCTATCCTTTTGTTGGTGAACCTGAGAACAACTTTAGCTATGTGGGAAATGAAAACTTATTGTTCTGTAGTCCTCACATCATGTTGCCTTTACCTTTTTCGGGATAGGACCAAACTGATCTCACGAAGTCTTCAGAAAGACTCCATCCTAATATATACTACGGATCAATCCCTTTGGACTCTTCCTCCCACATTTTCCTAAACCTTTTAGAAGTTCCACAGGACTGTTGTCTACCCCCACGGCGTTATTTGATTTCATCTCCCTTAATGCCCTATGTCTATGCACCTAATAAACTAGTTAATATTCATTATTTCATCGAACGCCACTAGACACTTTGGGTATTATGCTTTTTCCGATATACTAAGGCGATTTATAAGTAATTCTTGGTAAATTTTTCGAGGGATTTCTATCTGTCTAAAAGAGAAATTAAAGCTTGCAAAAATATTATAAACATAATGGTATTCAGGATTGATAAGTGGAGAAATGTTGATGCCGAATATTTTCAAAGATTTAGTAAAAGATTAACAAGGAATCAAAATCATTTAAGTAAAAAATTCATCATATTTTCATAGGTGAAGCGTTGGGTCTTTCCACCATCACGGGTTATTGATGGGAGAGTTGCTTAGCAGCAGCTCCACGGATTTTGCTGGTGTCGCCTTGTAAACGTTCTGATTGATATTTAATGGAGAGAATGAAATCCACACGATTTCTCATATCTCAATTATTTTTATGTTAACTGCTAATAGTCATTACGCATATTTTCCCTCACCAGCCGAATCCTTCATCAGTGTGATCTTCAACCCTGATAATCTAGGACTAGAAATCTAGAAACAATTGTACGCTTATAAAAAGAGATTTTATAGAATTCAATGTAATTTGAAAATGAAGAAATAGTTACCGTAAGTAACCAAAAAAACAGCGTTCTTATGCTCAGTTTTTGTTGAGCGAACAGAATTTTTCAGGTTATTTTTAAATTTTCTTTAAGTGATAAACTAAACGCATTTGTCAATTTTCCAAATTAATAAGCATGTTGTTTACAATAATGATTACTGCAATTGCCGATGAGATCGCATATGAATTTTATTCGATGGGAGATATGTGGATAGGTGAAAAGGTACTTTCTGTTTTTTTATTCTCTGTAGCATATGGCATACTATTTGGGGTTGAAGATCCCCGAGATGAATGAGAATATTATTTTAAAATAAAATAGCTCACAACTTATCTTAGGCTGCCTCAGTAGAATCCCGTGTATATTGTAAATTCAGTAGAGCAGCTTCATCAGCAAAGAGGTTCATTCGCTGAATGAACAAAATATAATTTGTCGCGAATACCTCACTCTCATCACATGAAATATTTAGCACAATGTCGATATTTCATGCTTCTTCGGCCTGGAAAGTATTTTAGAATTGACAAATTGCTTGCTTCGGTTGTATTCGGTTATTTTTTAGGAACATCTATCGACAAAGTATGTGGGTATTTGTACTTGTATGAGTAATAATTAGAAGAATAATCTCTATTCAGCGGACGGAAGGCTGCGTCCTGTGTTCAAAGGTCCATAGATAGTTTTGCTTGGATCTATAAAACAACACTGCTTAGGTAATACGTATGTCCATTATAGGAACTTGACAGTTTGGCTCTGAACCTAAAAGCGTGGAAAAATCTTAGTGTAAATTAATTGTTGAGGGTAGAGAAAGAATTAGCACTTCCACATAGAGATTTATTACTTCACACAACCATGGTTTCCATGCAGCGCATCACCACCTGATGATGGGCAATGATCGAAACTATGGTCCTCTGAAGTCATAAATCTTTAGGTGGAAGAGCAAAGTTTTTTCTCCAACTTCATCATGAAGGAATTCTACGAAGTCAAGTATGAAACTGTTATGTTTAAATTAATTGTCTGTCTTTCTCTGGTATTACCGATAGAGGTAATATTTTTTCCATTTTAAAATTTGACGCAATTTAATTCTCCACTACAGTGAATAATTTCAGAATGTCAGCCTTTCATCGAGCTTCTGGTATTATCACAACTATCACTCTTGAATTGGTGTCTTTTGGCGGTATCCTGATAACGTCTATTAATTTCACCTCTCGGTGAGACCTTATCACCTGTATTAAATATAATATCAGGGAAACTTATAAAATAACGGTTAAGTCCAGGTTTAGGAAATATTAATAATCCCTATTACTCTCTCTCCAATGTTGCTCTTTTCAAGAATTACTCGTACATAATTCTTGGAAAATAGCAATTAACAAATGTTATAAATGTATAATGCCCAAGACACAACTGGGACTGATTATATCAAAATAATCTTCCTGAAGCAATAGCTGATTGGGTGACTGTAATTTAGTTCTGGATTATTTTCAGTATTGGAGATTCAGGGAATTTTGTTTGTAAATTTATATAAATTCTGAGAAAGTTTTTCCCTGGTCGGAGAGGTGACAGAATTAATATTTAGCTAAGATATACTGGGTTTAAGGCTTTAAAAATGTTTAAATTTTCAGACAAGGGATGCAGGAATGGCATTCCCAAGAGTTGAAGCAGCTGTTTTTACAATTTAATTACTATGTTTGTTGTGAATTGGTTTTGGTTAGTGGATGGCTAACACATATTTAATAAAAGGACGAGGTTCACATAAAAATGACACCAATTCTTTAGAAATTCTAGTCCTAAGATTATATAGTCCTCCTCAAATTACGAATAAAATACCGTCTTTGTAAAATACGGTTTAAAAAGTTTCAGCCCTTAATTAATCCGTATCTCCAGGTTAAATTAATTCAAGGAATCAATTTATGTCGGCTTAACATCCTCCATCCTGGGGTGGTTCCCATTACTATAAATAAAAATATTCCACTGATGAATTATCACCTGATATAAAAAAATTGCCAGAAATTCGAATACATTTTCAAAGCCTGGATTCAAATAGGGTATATATCAGTTTCCTGTAGTCTACCATATTTTTGTGCAACCCCGAAAAGGTCATGTCATGAAATTGCCAAGATATTGCATTTAAGAGGGAACGGTGAAATATAATTTTAAGGAAATGTTAATTCCCTCCTTCACCGAACTACCATTTTAACTTCATTACAGTTTAATTAAATCCACGATTTGTATCATCAGTTGTATTCATTTTATTGCTCTGTAATCGCTACCTTTCGTGCTATATTCACAAGTTATTTTGGACTTCTGTCTCGTGTGGAGAGGCGAGTACTTTTGACGAATTTTCCACTTCACCGCAGCGGTGCTGGGGTACCTACACCCGCTTCTCATACCATTCAGATTATTATTCTTTTTATTTCCTCTACGAGTCCACATGTCTGCCTCAGCCAAATTTGGGAGTAATTTGGCTTTGCGGAATTCAGCCCTTTCAAGTCCTTTACATTTTTTCCTGCATTAAAAAATGGAAAATTCTTTTGCTTTATCCTGCATGCACTGACATCGTTATCATCAATGGTGATCTATACTGGGATTGCTTTATGCTACTCTCCACTCTGTTTTCCTTCGGCGTACCTCTTCATGTCTTCATTCTACTCCTCAGGCTTCACGTATGCCATCAGTTTTTTGGCAATCTTATTCGGTATCTTCCTCGGAAGTTTTTTAGCAAGCTATTTCGTCTTAACATTTGAATCATATTCGTTCTTTTTCCACTATTTCCATGGCTCTTTTTCCTTTTCAACTCTCTGCAAACGCTCGAATAAAAGTAAATGCATCTAAATTATCGAGTTGATATACGTTTGTTAGGAAGTCCTTTGAGGACATTCTGTCCTTTAGATTTTCGTTTGCCTTCCGTAGTCCTTGATTTACATCCATTATTTTATTATATTCTTATTTCACCGTTTATGTTTCGAATCTTTAGAGAAGTAGGCTCCAAATAGATGTAATGAATAGTCTTCTATTTTCGAGAATTGCATGTTGTGCTTTTTCACATCTTTCTAAATCAAGTGTTCGTTGAAAATCCTGTCTCGTTAGCGTTTCTGGTTACCTTTTTACCTTCTTGTTGTCATTCCTGTATATGCCGTCTCTTTAATTTAAGATACCATTTCATCATCATAAGTCGTGTTCATTGTCCAGCCGGTGCCCTTTTAACAGAGGTAGATTTGATGCCTGAATTTTCGATACAGAAGAATGTGGCGCAAATGAAAATACTTGTTTCCAGCAACTTCATCACATATGGCACGGTTGTTTTAAAACTAAAATTCTTCGCTAACGATTGAATTCCATTCCATTTTGTCGCCCTTTTCTGTTATTACGATCAGTATTTTTTAATCATTTTTCCGTCTTCGCCTTTTTCTAACCACAAGGTGCCAATCTCCAGTTCATTTTAGTTCTTTACTCCGTGAATGTTTACATTCTTCCTTGATATTTCATTGACTTTTTCCCTTCCCTTATCTGTATAATCAGTCAGGGTGCAGTGCGTAGATCATTATGATTCCTTGGTGTGTTTTTATCTTAAACATAGCGAAGCCTCTGTTACAAAATTATTCATTCACACTTCAAAAGACTTCGTGCATCATTCCCACTTGCTTCTGTATCTTCTTACTTTGATCTAATAGAGATGATCCTATTAATTTTGCTGATAGTTGTTCCGGTTATTGCGATGATCTCCAGCTTATTGCGCTCGATAAATAACTGCTGTATTAGTAGAAATTCTTTGGGTAATCGGAGGCCTATTTGTCGTCGACGTGTCACGGCAATTTCATAGGACTTCATCATTTGGCAGGCTTATCTAACCAAAGGAGAATACCAATATCCGCCGCTTGTGGTTCATGACTGTTTATTCATTTTGCATACCCTTTTATTTCACAAAACACACTTTTAACCTCTTGCGTAGCGATAGTGAAGTATGGTTGAGGATAGAGGAAGTGAAAGTTTGATAAATAATTTTAACCTCGCAATCCGGATTTCTTTGATTTCTATCTCTAGGGCTTGCAAATGAAATCCATTTGAGTCATTTTTTTAGAACTAAAACTAAACTTTTAAGCTAAGCTAAAAGAGCCTCTAAACTATAGGTTGTTATTTTAACATTGGATCCTTCAATTATTTAAAACATTTTTAAAATACGTAAAAAATAATTTAATTTTTTTAAATAACCTACCTAATACAAGATCAATTGAGATTTGGAAAAATGGTGAAACGAGTTGGTCGAATTATTAACGAAAAATCCCTTAGGGAATCAGAGATTACTGTCCAATATTTGAATAAGTTACCGTAAAGTGAAAATGTTTAAAAAAATATTAATGTACACGTAAAAATTAATATATCGGTTTGTATGAATGAAAGCTCAATACCGAGTCTCTTCACATATCACTTTACCGCCCGGCTCTCTTCCTGATTTCCACGAGCGTAAAGGTGAGTAATAAAGTAAGCTTCAAAAATAAAGTAGCGTTAAGTGCTTATTATACAGGCATTGCTCATTGAATAATTTCTTTCATTTCGTGATTTATAAAGGTTACATATCTGCCACAGTTTCATTTCGAGTCGTACTGCAAAAAACTTTACCCGGAGACTTCAATGCCTGTGTAGGATTTGACTATCGAATGATTTTTGCCAGGAATCGATTTTCATTCACAGTTGGCACGTATTCCACGATAGAATTAAGGTTTGGATTGCATTTAAACAGAAATACATTAAATACACGTTTATCGTTGGGATAAATAACTAAAGCATTTCTTGTAGGCAACGGTGGCGGGAACATTATTCGCAATGCCAAAATTCTTATCAGAGCTCAAATCACTATTACTCGATATTGTTCGTGAACTCACTCCCCGAAGTTAAACTGCGCCTGTGTGCTTGTGGATGAGGAGAGGTAACGTGAAAGAGAACGCACCTAAGGCTTTCAGACATGTGCCGATCGATGGTCGATGCAACAATGGTCGAGGATTGCCGATGTCCAATGATAATTCCTATTTCGGAGGTGAGCATTCCTAAGTAGGCCGGCGATTGACGCTGACGCTCGGATAAATCCTTGAATTGGATTAGTGCGGTGGTTAGTGTACTGTCTTCCAAAACCGATAACACGGGTTTAAATTCTGGAAATGGCACAAGCTTTAAATGCTATACCGAACCCTACATACGTTGCCAAGTAGGGATCGGGACCAAGCACTTTAAGTGCTTAACGCCGTCCTCCGGATGGAACGTTGTACTATGGAACCTTTGGCGTATTTAGGTAAGAGTAAGCTAATTCCGACGGCGCGTTTCTCTCCACTCTACCCGCATTCCCTGAAAATTCTCTTCCTCTCTTATGGCACTACAGCCCAGCTTGAGCTTTGGTCTCCCTTAGCTTCTTTTCCTCAATGCTTGTTTATCTCTTGCCTCTCTCATCCAGAGCCGCAATCCTAAAAGATTACGAGCGTCAATCAGTACTTCATCTTGCCAGTCCTTCCGTTCTTCCTATTGGTCTTTTACCATACATTCGGCTAATGCTCTCTTTCGCAGCCCTATCTCCTTCCTACCTTCAAATCCTACCCCTACAAAATTACCCATCAATTGTCCTCTGTTGTCGGTCACCTTCCCCTAATAGATACGGCTACTCGTGAATGATTGTTGCATGTACTGCCATTTGAGGAGGAAATGCTTATTAGAATCAGCTAATTGCTAATACAATAAATGCTTGTGCAACGACTAAAACCTACTTTTAATCAGTAATACTGCGTATTGTGTATTTTCGGATTTTTATTTCTCACTTTGTCTACATACTCGGTCATCTGTGCCATGGTTGCTTTACGTGGTCAGTACTAATACTTACTGTGTTATTTATGTATGAAATAATATCCGGTTTCTGAGAGGCACTGATTTTGTCTCTCTGTCGGTATGCAAAAATTGAGCTGACAACTAGTTATGGAGATCTCTTCATGCACTAAACTTCCCTCAGAATCAAAGTAGCAGGGGTAGGCAATATTTCCGAGTTTTTAAGCCTCAGGAGTATGTGATAAACAGTAGGTTTTTCCCGTGACTCCACCAATAGACTATATCTAAGGTTTCCTTTTCTTGCTTTCTACTGAAGCTGTGACCTGAATAACAATAAAAGTAGTCGATTTAAGGGCATTTTACTACTACTGCTATTCGGTAATCTAACGGTTAAGGTAGGTTTTTGGATGGACATAATTACTAATCAAATAATTTGTGACCACTAGCAAAACACAACATCCTACTCTACATCAGGTCCTTCTTCATCTCTGAGTACTTTCTTCCTCCCTTCATCCCATCCAACATCCCTATCCTGTTCCTTCCCTTTCCTCTTTTGCCCAACATTCTACCCTCTATCACAGTCTTCAACATCCCACTGCCGGTCAATACCCCCTTCATCCACTTTTCCTGCCTCCATAGGATTTCTCCCAACAAACCCCTCTCTTCGCCCACCATACCAAGTACTTCCTCATTTGTTTTCTTCTCTGTCCATTTCATTTTCTCCATTCTTCTCCACACCCACATTTCAAAAGCCTCCAGTCTACGTCTATCTTCCTGCTTCAATGACCACGTTTCCGTGCCGTACATAGCTACGCTCCATATAAAAGTTTTTACAAGTCTTTTCTTAACATCCGTACTCAACGTCCCTGTCATCAACTCCCTCCTCCTTGTGAAAGCCTCTTTGCCTAGCGCAATTCTTCGCCTTACGTCCCTATTACTTTGACCGTGTTGGTCCAAAACAGTACCGAGAAACGTAAACTGTTCTACCTGCTCTAGATTTTGCCCTTCTACTTTAATGTTAAGCTTAGCCTTTTTCTTTCTAGAAAATCGCATAACCTTTGTTTTATTAATATTGATTCTCATCCCATACCTGTCGCACTGAATTTCCAATTCACTCTGCAATGCTTGCAGCCCCTTGGCTGACTGACAAACTAAAGCTTGGTCATCAGCAAACCTAACTGATTTTACGAATTCCCCGCCCACTTTCATTCCTACCTCCAGTTCTTCCCATACCTCTTTGATCATTTCCTCTGCATACAGGTTGAACAGCAACGGTGATAATGGGCAACCCTGCCTTACACCTCTTCCTAACACTGCCCATCCGGACTCCCCGTTTCCCACCCACACCTGAGCAGTCTGAGGCATGTACAGGTTGCGGATTAGCCTCCTTTCCCTCCAATATATTCCTATTTTCTGCAGAATACTCAATAGTTTTTCCCAGTTCACTCTATCAAACGCTTTTTCGAAATCTACAAAACAGGCAAATACCTCCCGGTTGTGTTCTATATTCCTCTCGATTAATAATCTCATTACTGCAATGGCATCACGCGTACCTCTCCCCTTCCTAAACCCAAACTGATCATCCCCTAAGTAATCATTTGCCCTACTCTCTATCCTGTTGTTTATGATCCTGAGAACAACTTTAGCTGCGTGGGATATCAAACTAATCGTCCTATAGTCCTCACATGACGTGGCCTTTACCTTTTTCGGAATAGGAACTAAAACTGATCTCACAAAGTCTTCCGGCCAGATTCCCTCCTCATAAATACTACGGATCATCCCATATAGCCTCTTCCTCCCACATTCTCCTAAGCATTTTAAAAGTTCCGCGGGAATGTTATCCACCCTCACGGCCTTATTTAGTGTCATCTCCCTTAATGCCCTTTCTATCTCATTGTCTTGTATGCCTGGACCTAAGCTATCTTCCTCTACGTCATGTGCCTTTTCTATGTCTAACTTTGTTAGTCTAAGTTCTTTACTATACAGTTCTTCTATATATTCCTTCCATCTCTCTTGGATCTTTCCTGCGTCAACTATTACCTTACCCGCCTTATCTCTAACTGCAATCGTTGATCTTCCTTTCTTACTTCCCGATGAAGCTTTAACTTTGCTATACAGCGCACCGATTTCACCCTTCCTCTGCAGACTTTCCATATCCTCGCACTGCGTCTTCCACCATGCTTCTTTTGCTTTATTTGTTGCCCGCCTCAATTTATTGTTCAATTCTTTGTACTTCATTTTGTCTAATTCTGTATTTACATTCTCCCATTTTCGCCGCTCATCCATCTTTGTAATCATCTCATCCGTGACCCATGGTTTCCTAGTCCTTTTAGCGTTAACGGTTCCAATAGTGTCTTTTGCGGCTTTAGACAACCCTTTCTTGATACTTTCCCATTTTTCTTCGATAGTGCTTAGCTCTTTACCATCTTCCATGATTTCCTCTACCGCCTGTTTGTATTCCTTCCTTTTCAAACCATTTAATGCTTCTACATTCCATTTTCTAACTCGCTGCCCCTGCATTATCTTTTTGAAACGGACGCTACATTTCATAACAGCTAAATTGTGGTCTGAGTCCGCATCCGCTCCCGGGAAGCTGTGCGAATTTATCACACTGTTCCTAAACCTGTGTCTAACCAGGATATAATCTAGCTGATATCTTCCTGAGTCACCTGGCATTTTCCATGTATACCTGCGTCTTTTGTGGTGTCTAAACCAAGTGTTGGTGATGACTAACCCCTGTCTCCTGCAGAACTCAACTGCTTTCTCCCCGCGGTCATTCCTCGTGCCTAAACCGTAGTCCCCCACCTCGTCACCATCTCTTCCTTCGCCTACCGTCGCATTCCAATCCCCCATCACTATCAAATGTTTCCCTGCAGGAACACACGCGATCATGTCCTCTAACTGATCGTATATCCTATCGACCTCTTCTTCCTTATGGTTGCTCGGTGGCATGTATACCTGAATAATAACTAAGTTCGTCGGTTCTGCTCTTATCTCCACTAGTAGTATTCTATCCGTTACCTGCTGTATGTTGACTACGCTTCTTCATACCTCTTCATTTAATACTATGGCAACCCCTCGTTGGCTCTCGTCCCCGCCGCTGTATATTATTCTATACTTATCACTCCAGTAATCCCCGCTATCTTTCCATCTCACCTCGCATAGACCTAAAACATCTATATTTCCCCTTTCCATCTCTCGCTTAACATTCTTCAATTTCCCTGTCCTCATCATTGTCCTAACATTCCACGTTCCTATTCTAACTAATTTGGTCTTCTTCTCCTGCGTCTTCTGCCCTGCTGTTGCTGGTTTTCCCTTGCAAGGGTTTCGTGGGATGACGACCGCGGAAGCCTTGCCTCCCCCGCTGCCGGGCACGACACACGGCCGTTTGGGCCGAGCCCCGTGGTTGCCAGGACTCAAAATCTCTGTATTGTCCATCATATTTTTCTTGGGAATGATAATTGAGGTGGTTTCCCGTTGCCTTCCTCAATAGTGTTTTTAACGCGACACCATCACTTACTGGCCGCTCCACTGGGGTCAGACGCCATTGCAGCCGCCTCACTGAGGAACAGACGCTGTGTGGATCTTTCGTCTGGCTCCTGACCTTCGACCTATCTGGCATGGGTGACCCTACCAGGAGCAATTATTATTACTCCCGCCAGTACAGCTCTAGGGGTCATCGGAACGCACAAGCCCTTCCACCACGTCAAGGTTGTAGTCCGGGGAGGATTAAGGGCCTTTATCTCAAGAAATTAGAAAACATGATAAATCTATGACCCTAGAGGGCCAGTTCATATTTTTCAGTTGTTGGTATAACATTAACTCGAAAACATTACCTTCATAAGGGAAATATAGAGACAAATTGATTCCGTGAGAAAGTGGTCATGAATTGTCTCAAATTATTAACCGTGGAAATTTTGTGAAAATAAAATTGACTATTGATAAAGAAGTCATTTAATAACTTCGGAAATATTCAGATGGTTCATTAATTTCCCAATTATATCAAATAAATTTGTTTGAGAACATCTTAGCAATACAACTGCTTTACGGGCATCTCAAAATGATATACCAGATTATTTGCTGGAATGTACGCTGTTTCGTGTAAACATTTTAATTGAGATAAACGCTGACTTTTTGTTATGGTTGGTGAACATTATAATCTCTGTTCAAAATTTCAATTTGTTGTTGTACTTCGGGAAATGTTACCCGACGGAAGGCCAGTTGCAATATTTTTTAGTTTTACCAGCCCTAATGACTAACCTTCTTTGGGGAAAACTGGCTTACCATCCTCGTTCAGGGAAACGGAAAGAGAAATTATATCCTCAAGTTCAAACGATAACAAAATACCGTAATGATTTTGCTTATTTCATACATTTTTGAAGCCACCTTGCCCTTGACTTAGCCACCAATTGAAGAAATGACTTTAATATCACACAAATTCTAACATCGACCTGTCCTTTCCAACGCCAGTAAAAGTATCAACTTCATCCAGATCTTTATATTTGTAGGATATTACGGAGATTGGCATACATTTTGAAAATAAAAAAAATACTATTATCTAGTTAGCAAATTTTCACCAGCGAATTTTTTAGAGTCTGCATTTAATTATGCATTTGAAATGATTGGCTAGAATCACATTGATTTAAAATTTATTTGTCAGGTTCCATAATTTGCTTACAATTTTACCAGAATACCTGATTTTCCAAATTATAAACTTGTCAACATGAATAAATTCGCATTTGAACACAGGGTTACTTAACCTTGGATCTCCAAAGAAAGCTGGATAGCCCATAGGATTTCTCACAGAATGAACGATATTTCAGCAAAAGATTACTTTTGTGGGTAATGACATAAGGGATCGGCGCAAAAACCTTTAATAGGAGTTAACGTTTATATGGTCGTGCGACATTGAGGCTAGCAAGTACGGAGATAGTGAGATTAAAAGTGATAGCAATGTAATGACTGCGACGGATGGGGAAATTAAAATGGATTAACCGAGTGTCGAATGGAGTGCCTCGAAGTGCAGGCGCAGACAAACCTATGAAAGATACTGACGAGTAGAAGAGAAAATGATTGGAGATATTTTAAAGCACAGTAGTTAAATGAAGAAAGCATGTAAAGGAAGTAGGATAACGGTGTGGAACCAAGGATAAATAACGGGAAAGAAGTTGGGAAACAAATATTGAGAAAGACACTCTGAAGTAATCAAGAGATCAGCAGGAAATACTCGTTGAGTCAGTCTGCTTCACGCCAATGTTCGGATAAATAGCCTATTTTAATAACACATTTTAAATATCTTTCATATTCTTTTCCTCATTCAAATGAACAAATAGAGGATAGTTAGGATTTTGGCCCAAACGTGGCCTATTAAGATACTACTGACATTTTCTCCACGCTTTTTTCCCCTTCCCAGTTACAAGAGCTCCTGCGTATACCAAAAAACATTTTTAAAAAACTATTTGTATCCAACTGTGTTAAAATGTAACGCGGTTGATAAAAATGCAAAAAGTATAAATGTCCATATACCATTGATACTAAATGACGCTGCGAATTTACACATTCCATGAAACTCGAAGGTAAATTGGTTATTTCGTAGTACGATGTGTTGTTAGTAGTGGAAGTCATTAACCTTCGATTATTCGCTTCCACTTATTCACATCTAACTGCTAGATGTCATATAAGTGAGATTCTCGTTGATCATGCAAAATTTATAGAATGGTCAGCTATGGCTTAGCAAGCCACTACACATAAAAAAAGAGCCTTCATTTTATCATGAGAACTAATAAAAAAAAACTTTGCCCTTGTAACGCATCGTAGATCCTTTCCTACCTAAGACAGCACTCTATGTACCCTCCTTACTTACTTATTTTTAGGTTTGATCTCAACACTTGATGCCCCCATGAATCGTGCAATATTTTCTGGGATGCTTACTATCCCATAACCTTTTTTATTATTCTCTGCTTCCCCTATTATTATTCCTTTCACCTCGGAAAACTCGTGCGGCCAATCGCAGATTCCACTGCCCATGCGGCAAGGGAGGAGGAATCAATTTTGAGTGGAATACAAATGCTGTTGATTCAAATGGAAACGAAATCCCATTGGCGGGCATGGTTGATTAGGCGAGCCATGGTTGCTAGAACACAGTTGCACGTCTACGTCGCACACTACGTTGCGCGTCTGTTGGGAGTAGCTAGCGTATTTCTCTCCCAGCAGGGGAATGAATCGGCGTTTTTTTTTAATCCGGCCCTAGAGATACTTATCGCAATTTTTACGAGACAGAGAGACAGTAAAGATTGTGTGTTACGACCCATAACTCTGAGGTTATATTTCAGTTTTTTTGGTGACGCATGAATGATTAATAATCTTAAATGGTGAACTTTCTCGAGATCTTGGGACAATAATTAAGCTGCCCTTAAATAAAAGTTAGACGGTAAAATATGAGATAAAGTTTGAAATGAGTGAGCATTTAGGGACAGGGAACAACGCCAGTCCCACCAATACTCGTTCTATCTGCCGATTACCATTACTCTCGCTATTTAGACACGGTTAGCTAAGAGAAGCGGAGATGATCAATTACTCAGAAGCTCGCCTTTCGGACTCAGACGTTTCATTTTTTCTGTCACAGCAAATCGTTTCCGGGAAGGTTCTTCGATTAAATATGGTTCGTCTCCTGACCTTCTTAGCTGTCAGATGTGCAATATAAGACGCAGTGAACGATTAAGATAGAACTTTTTTTGACGATGGCTTATGAACCATGATGGCACCAGGACTAACTAATTGAGAAGGGGAATCCTTCATGAGACGTTTAAGAATTAAGGCATTCGGCAAATTTTTTTTGTCATAGCTGTTGGAGAAACTTCCATCAATGTGCGAAAATATTCCGCGGGCAACTCTAATTCTGATAAAAATGCTAGAAAGGTCTTCATCAGATCATCATCATCGGATCTGCATCAAAGATCGATGCCTGCCGCCGTTAGATAACTTTTATTTGGATTATTATTGAGCTAATGCATTGAAATCGACTCGGTTGACGCTTTAGCTGACGTTATGTAGTGTAGTGTGACAGTTTTTCTCAGCGGAAACAACATTTTTTTAAGTTGTATATTTTTATTCGATCAAACTAGGTGTGTATATTAACCGGAGTTTACTACTCGTATGTATGAATAACTTTTCTATGTAAGATTTCAAAACTGTAACATTTTGAAATCTTACGTTTAATTCGGGTGGATTACCTTTCCGTTCGATATAGCTTTCAAAAGCTCCTAAATTAAATGGAATAATTTTCAGAAGATCGACTAAAATATTGGAATGTCAAACATAATTATTTGGTATTCTACCGCTTTAGGTAGGCCTTGGATGGACACAGATGAACATGCATACATGTATACATTTTTTGCCCCGCATAACAAGACAAACTGAAACCCAACTCTATTACAAGCTGTTCTTTAATTCCGCATATATAACATAAACAAGGTATTCAACCCGAAGGTCGGTTTGGTGATGATAGAGTTCACCCAGTACTAAACCCTACGGCGGGTGAAATCCTACATAAGGGTAGGGGGGGCAGTTTCTTTCCTTGTGCCGATTATGGTTGCCCAGGAAATTTTGGTACGCAAAAAATCACATAGCTTGGGTCGAGCAGCAGGCACCCAGAGAGGCTTCCCCGGGAATCGAACCCGGGCCTTTCGATCTGTAGTCCAACGCTCTACCCCTGGACTACCGTAACCCACAAAATCCTCCTATACGAGCTTGCATGCTACCTTATTTCATTCCGCGTACACATTCATAGCAAAGTCAGCATACAAGTATACTTGTATACTCTACCTCCCTTCATTCCACAACCAAGCGTAAGGAATCCTAAATATCTAGCTTCACTGATCGACGTCAAGTGCACTGAGAGTCTGATGGAATGAAGAATGAAATACACAAATGAAAAAAAATACACAGAATATAATTTGATAGTTTTGATATGAGAACTCCTCAGGGAGATTTCAGTATATTAATCGGATAAACATGTGTCTCCGATGTATCTGCAGGCTCATGATGACACTAGCATAAGTGAAATCAGGTTTGATGATCACTCATTGAGGAATACACCTTATCTGCGATATCTAGAGAAGGAATTTTTCGTATTGCACTGTTGGGCTAACGTGAGAAAATCAAAGAATAACACGATGGGAGAGGAAATGGGGAATGTTAAGATAATTTTTTTCCAACAGTCTCAAATATAGCGTGCCTAGACATGTGCCATCGTGTTGGCCATAGAGGCTGCTGCCATCAGTGCCATCATGTTGACCATGTGTAAGAATATACATGGAACAAACCTAGGAGGGTTGGCTGCGTAGGTTTTCGCGGCGGTGGTTTGAAGTACTCTGCATTGTCGGGTTTCACCGCGTCGTTGTCTGAATCAAACAACGACGCGGTGAAACCCGACAATGCAGAGTACTACAACCTAGGGGGGTTGTTTATAAAGACCAAGAACACCAACAACCTTTGACGGCGGTACCCTGTGTGAGGTTTAAGACGTTTCACGCGGATACCTGAAAAATATAATGAACGGAAAACGCAGGAAGGATAATTGTTCTCACAAAATTGCACATCTTTTTAGTTGCCACGCATATTATGTCAGTAAGCGCTATTCCGTTAGCATTTTATGAATACTTATATGTAAACTGATTTTATAAAATACGGTGATGACACATTATCTTCGCTTTGGAAATCTAGGTAATTCTAAAGTTACCTGTCATGAAAAGTATTTTTGAATCAGATATGAAAACAACCTCCATAAAGGCGAATGCAAAATTCTTGTTTTACACTCGCTGCCACTGTCATGTTACTAATATGTAATTCAGTATTCTCTACTAGAGATGTCAAATACGAGGCATATTCATAAAGTAAGGGCCATTTGCTTATATTTAAATATTGGCGCTTCAGAACACAGTTTTACTCCTGCAGCGCCAGATACTGATTCATTTAGAAGCTATAGCAGCATTTGTTTTGTTTCAGAAGTCGTTTGTTGGTCCATGCATGCAAACAACAATGCCCGCGACAATAGTTCATCTCGCCAGCTGTTAAGCGCGTTCTGTCATACGATTCTTGTATGCAAAAGGATTGTAGCCTGCTAAAATTCATCGGGAGTTATGACTAGTTTATGGACATACAGTTATGATTGAAGGAAAGGTTAGAAAATGGTGCCGTGATTTTAAAAATGGACGAACAAATGTCCATGACGAAGAGCGAAGTGGCAGACCCAGTGTTCTGACCGATGAAATTGTTTCACAAGTGGAGCAAAAATTGCGATGTGATCTTCAATTGACGATTAATGGCCTGGCTGAACAATTTCCTCAACTTGGACGTACTACTGTCTACAATATTGTTACAGAAAACCTCGGATACCACAAATTGTGTGCAAGGTGGGTTCCGAAACACTGCTGCCAAAACGAATAAGAAAATTCAAGATTTTCGTTGGGAACTCTTTGACCACCCACTGTACAGTCCTGACCTTGAACCTATTGACTACTCTCTCTTCTTGCACTTGAAACAGTGACTCGGTGGACAACGTTTCGAAACCGAAGAGGAACTCAAGAACGGCGTTGTCAATTGGTTCAACTCTCAGGCGGCGTGCTTCTCTGCAGAGGGGTAAAAGAAGCTGGTGCAGCGGTACGAAAAATGCTTAGAAGTGAACGACGATTATGTAGAGAAGTGAATTAGGCTTGTAGCTAACTAAAAGTACCAATAAAATGTGTTTCATATGAGTATATTTTTTCCTGTGACCAAACGGCCCTTATTTCATGAACATGCCTCGCACTTACCCCTTCAAGGACGACTATCGTTTTTACAAATCAATCTCGTATATCTATATGTTATAGGTTTATAATGGTTGGGACAGTGCGTTTCGATGAACCGTCATTGATTGGACACTACTTATGATGCTACCATCTTTGTACACTATATCATTCGACCCATTTTACTTCCACAAATTTCTCCAAAAATTATGCTCAAAATGATTATGAGATGACTCTCAATTTGATACTCGTGTATTGAATTTAAACGCTGTGATAATGAAATACTTCTGACTCAGTGAAAGGTTGAAGATGCTTCGGTTTTAGTTGAAGCTTGAGGGTGTGACTTTGTGTGTTCCACTTACCATGGGGCATCGTCCCTTAAATGAGCTAATCCACGTTTCAAAATTCATTTTATTTTTGCTTTCATTATTCTCTGATCAGGGGAGGATAAACTGCCAATTCATCAGGCTCTTTGTCGCGTTTACTTTATCTTGATTAAACCTAATTATAGCCACGGTGATGAATTGGCAGAATAATGGCCTTGTTAAATAAGCACGTGAGGTTGACTTGCCTCTATTGCATAACTTATCGAAATAGCTCGAAACTGGTCATTGAATTTTAATTCCGAGATAGGATACCTCACCTATATAATTATATTATATTGGAGACTTAATAAATGCGTAATTAAATTTTATAATTCGAAGCTTCAAGTATCAAATGAATTTGGGAACGAAAGCGAAGTTAAGCCATACGGTGAATAATTAATAACGATAGTCTATGAAATTCGGTTTCAAAGCTAACTCATTCGTTAAACCTGGGGCTGGTAATATTTTTAAGAGCTAACCTTGAGCGTTTTTGTGTCTATTTTAGAACTACTGGATCAAAACAGCGTGAGTGAACATTTTTAAATTGTGCGAGAAGAAATTTACCAAAATTTTACTAATGTGTAATTTGTAAATTCTTTTCATTCCACTGTTCAGCGCGCTAAAGGATGGGAAGCACTATAATAGAATTGTAAGTTTAGAAGTAAGTACCATTCCGTTTAAGATGTTTTAGGACTTTTCTTTACTCATTTGGTTAAAGTAGATAAAGTTTCCTGTGTCAACTTCTCGAATGTCGGACGATCTCGACGCACCGCGGTTGGCAGCCTTGAAGGAACAGAGGAAGTTCCTGCTCACTGAGTGAACTCAAATATATTTTCTCCTTCTCTTATCGTCGATGAGCATACGAAGGTGCTCTTTTAAGGCGCCAGTGGGCCGAAATTCCTCGTTTTACTAGGGCGTACCATAAAATGCCGCCACACACTTCATCTGTACGTGCAAGTCATTCTGTATAACCACTCTCTGCGATGCGCATACTGACTGCCTACTTATGACCTGCAAGATCCGGCCTCCCACGCCAAGGCAGAAAAATAAGCATAAAAAAGATGTCCACTGCTTTTGGGAGCTGTCAGACAACGTAAACAAGGCACAACCGAAACCGCCTCCGTCTCCCCCCCTAAAATGGGTAGTTGGTTCAACTCACTTAAGGTGGCGTTGGCAGACGTCTACGGAAAACCTTTAACGCTTCTCTACCTTTTTTTTGGTTCCCCACACCTTGCCCATCTTGCAGTGCGTTCGTTTCACACATCTCTCACTCGACGAAATGTTTTTCCTTGACTACAGCAAGATCATTCTTTCGAGGGTTTTACTCAAATGCTATTCCTCACCGAACATATTTTCCAAAAAAGCTGACCCAGAAAATGCTCACAAGTGTTAATAATTTATATGTAGTTACTAACTCTGCATCATATTACAGGAACGGTAAGCACCTAGTGTTTAAAACATTCATTAGAAATCAATCTCAGAAAGTAAAGGCGTAGAAAATGCATTTTATTTATATGTTATCCTATGAGCATTTTTGCTCTTTAATCTGTACATGTGCGGCAATTGCGTATCTTTGTCGCGTGTATGTTATTTTCTCGACTCCCATTGCTATTCATGTTCCACTTAGGTGATCATCAGCATGAAGATCTATGTTTGGAGACGCATTTCTGAGGGTGATTATATGCACTAGAGTTTCCCGTTTAATTTGAACTAAATTAGTAAGTGAACTAAATTAAAAAAATATTCCACGGGGAACGGTTGGAAGAATAATGTTATGTCGTCGGGTACACCAATGCAATATAATGTGTCAATACACAGAAATTCAACAGGCAAAGAACTCATTTCACTTGACAATTCAAACTCAGTTCAATTTACTAAGTTATTGATGTGTTCACCAACTATCACTCCACCACTGACTGACTACATAAATTTCCGGGTACGTATTGCAACAAGTCAAATAAAATTTCACAACGGATTTACACGCATTGGTGGATTCGAATAAATCCTTGGTGGTGAAATTCAATACATTTTTACTGTTACACACGTACAGTATTGTACAATACACATGCGGCATTTTTCTCTGTGTTCCTATCTCTTTGGCTCCACTTTTCCACCAATTACTCCGCCATTCTGATTTCATACAATTCATTAAGTTAGTAGTTCTGGATTTTATGGACTTGTTAACCTAGGTGGGTAGAGAGTTTTTCTATAGGCCAGAAGTTGCCGAGTTCAAATCCGTTTGATACCTCTGGGCACGTTCTTCTAAAAATGCCGAAGTGTGTTATTTTCTGGATGCTTATGGGATGCCGCAGATGGACAGAATTATGAAATGGCCCCCCCACATACACTGAATGTGCAGGGCTGTTCCTCGATTGTTTTTACGAAACAGGATTAATATGAGCTGATGTATACACTCCTCTAAAGAACCACACTCCTGGTTGATGGCCCTGGAAGTTTTCAATGGTCATTTTACGCTATGCCTTTCTTCTTTCCTTCTATATCTAGATTTTTCTTCAAGAAGCATAGTACCGCGCTCTCCTCCGTCCCGGCTACTTAGACGAGATGGCGCCGACCTCGTTTGAGTCAGTCATAACATTGATAGTGGCCCCTTCTACGACGTGAAAAACACGGGTTGGGGGGCGAAAGAGAGGCATAGAAAACGAATGGAAAGGCGATTGATGGTGTTTTATCTTTTTCATTTTTTCCTCCTGGGTGTTTCGGATGAGCATCGTTTAGGGTCGGTGAGTTTAACGCCTGATTTGTTTCGCCTGAATGGTCTCCCATCAATTCATTTTACATGGCGTACACTCTCTCTCCAAAAGACTCGGATGGTTTTGTTGGCGCCGAGCGTTCGGAACGGTAGGGAACCCCTTGGTCTGACGAATTGATTTTCGCGTTTGTCTTCTTCATTTCCCTTTCTCCTAATCCTCCCTACGAGTCTCTTCCCTTGCCTTTTCCATTCCCGAGTGTGCCTGCCTCTTGCGGTCGAAGATTTCCCTGCTCTCTCCACAGGTCCCGCCCGATCGATCAAGACAGAAGTTGAAATTAATTAACTGGGAGGAAACGAGGTCGTAATTCTTTCGAACGTTGACGAATATGGTGGCTCGTGAACTGGAACAGAATTCGGGACTGGAACAGCCGTCTTCGGCGTGTGTCTAATCTTACTGGGGGCATGGTTTTGAAGTTTGTTCGATATAATTGCGATACTATGTTATCGAGGTAAGATAAGGCTTGCCCAGCCATTATGCGAATTGATGCCAATCCTTGCTGGCTAATGCTTATACGAATTCGGACATTCATTGATATTGCTGTTGCCTTGTTTTCAGTTGTAGTATTAGGACAATTTTCTGTGTTTTAATACAACAATTTCAGAGTGTAAAAAATCATTCGCCTTGACTGGGATCCCGGTCCAGGTCTCTCTCTCTCTCTCTCTCTCTCTATATATATATATATATATATATATATATATATATATATATATATATATATTATATATAAATACATATATATATATAAAAATATAAAAATACATATATATATATATATAATTTTGACATGAATATAGAACCTGATCTTCGCGACTAAAACGAATACGATCCTATTTGTTTTTAAAACTCTCCATGGCTCGTTCGCCTCGTAGAACACTTTTGAAAAATCGAACAATTTCCTTACTTCAGAATTTTATCATTGACTAGATAGTATTTCATTGTTTTCTTGTAAATCGCAAAAGCGCGGCCAAGTTCATTCTTCTTGTAGGTTTTGCCATGAAATGCTAGCGGAGAGTGTCACCAGAGTGTATTCTTTATCCGTCTCTGAAACGTGGTGATAACTGTTTACTTTGGACAGATATATTTCACTATTTCTTTGTTTGCCTAATTTTGATGCCTTGGGATTCTCAAATGCTACTTCTAATTTTCCATCAGTCGAAAATTTTACCGATATTAGTGAATCTAGAATTCGGATTGACTAAACGCTCCTCCGTCAATTACCACGGTTCGGGAAAATTAGTTCACAACGCAAATTATTTATTTTTTTAACTACCACCAAACGAAATTTTGACTTTGGGTTTAAGTGTTTTCAGTAATAGCATCATTCGGATTTCATATATTTACAAGGCCTTGTGTGATAAGTGGTCCAGTCACATTCTAATTCAGATATTTCTCCCATGCAGATTTCAACTCTTGATACATATTTCCTAGATACATGAAGATTTTAAGAAAAGAGTAAATTGAACAAGGTGAAACGAATGGCAAGAAGAATATCGATCATTGAAGCATATAGCCCAGAAATTAAGCTGAATAAGGAAATCTATTACGAGTTGAAAAGATTATGAACTCTTTTTCATTTAAAAGGAGTCACGAGACGTGGATTTCGTGCGAGAAATTCAGTTACGGTCGATAAATGACTAAAATATATTTCATAACGCAGGGTTGCATCAAGTGAAACTTAGTTGGTTGACTTATTGAAACATATCACTTTACAAGGTTTTGCATTCATTTTAAACGCTAGTTTCTTTTATTGAAAGTTTAAAAAATAACTCGTACTGTAAAGTAACTTAGAATACAAATGGTCTGAATAACAAAATGGGTTTGAATAATAAAAATTAATGAATCAATTAGTAATTAGGATTGTATTTAGACTGTATTGGACGTAATGCTTCTCATACAAGCCATTAATAAAACTCCACGACTACAGCAAATAATACTACGAATAAATTTCGAGCTCCAGTAAGTACACAATTAAGCGGATGATTTTTTTACACTTGCTGCAATTATGCATAAACATAAAATATTATTCGCAAAAATAAGCAAAGTGTCATATTAGTAATATATATCCTATGCATGTATATATACATACATTTATATATATATAGTTTTTGTCTTTATAATGATATATATATATATATATATATATATATATATATATATATATATATATATATATATATATATATATATATATATATATATATATCATTATAAAGACAAAAACTGCCTAACTGGGAAATCCCTGCCATAGGAAAATAGCTATCCATGAAAAATTGCCAATCTGATTTGGTTGTTATTTTATCTTTGTGGGTCTCAACGAGAAGCGTCTGAGAAAAGGATGCGAATTTACCTCGTCTATTCTGCTGTTCATCTGTTGAAATTCTCAAATTTTCAATTGTAATCATACATATACATTAGACATGGTTTCAAAAATGTATGAAAGAAATTATTATGGTATCTTCATAACAATACCATGAATTTTACATGAGCACGGCATAATTCTGTAATTAGAAGATTTTCAATAGACATTTAGATTGATAGAGGTCTTCATTAGGGCGAAATTGTGACCAAATGGTCACTTCTTCCACTTAATCCATAATAGTACTGACATCGAAACATTAATTTTATAATTAATTCCCACTTCACATGCATATTAATTTATTTTCCGTCTGATTGAGAATTCCAAGAGCATAAAAATTCTGAAACATATTAATTTGTACTCCTAAGGTGGCTGGAAAAACTAAATCAAAATTTCCAATAAAATTAAAATTTTATAATTGTAAATATTTTCACTGAGCGAAGTTCCGATGCAAAATGCCTTAAGGCGAAAAACTGTAATCACGATTGATCGCATTGCATTCACAAAAACATCAGCTTTCTGTTGAAGTGCTAGGAAATAATTTTTCTACCGGTGGTATATTCACAACTTATATAAATGCCTGATTTTTTACGTACAATACATAAAAGTTTAATGTCAGAAACACTGCGTTTTCGTCCTGATATCACCATTAAATTTTGTCATCGCACGTTAATCTTAATCATATTAAGAATTTTTGGTTTTAATAATCGTATGAAATTGAGAAAATAATTCGGAAAGTGATATTTGTTTTAAATAA